>NC_088387.1:63920000-64162500 GCF_037993035.2 Macaca fascicularis
TCCATTTTTCAGTTTCAGCTAAACAAACTTTTAAAATCCCTCCTAACTCCCAAAGCTTTAACATTAAATGCAGAATCTCTGCTCAGTGACTCTATGCCAATACATTCAGCCTGATCCACCATTATTTGTCTTTCACTATTATCTCGCACCCCTTATACCAGTTTCCACACATGTCCCCCAGATTTCTGTCTATATAAAGTAGAAAACTCAAGTAGTTCTTCTTGAGTATAGCACATACCCTCAGTGGTTACACTTTTTACCTTACCTCTAGGGGAATGCTGGGACATAAGTCTAGCTACAGGTCTAGAAGCAAAGAGAGGTGGTGGGGTGGGTTCTGAGGAGAATCAGCATTGCCTTGCTTAGCATCTGCCTCAGGGGTGGCTATTTCAGTTTCTTTAGGCAAAGCACCAGCAATCTCCTTAGAAGAGGGTAGAGAGGCTACTTCCTTGAGGTTGGAGAGATCCCCTCTAGTGGGGCTGGGGAGGTCTTGTCTACTGTCAAAGAAGACTCATCAGAATTTAGGAGCTTAATGTCCCTAGCTTCATCTGGGTCTTCCAACTTACAGGATCCTATTCTTTCCGAATCAATGTCCTTGCTTTAACAGTAGACACCCTACCAAAGTGAGAAAATGTTTACCTCCTATCTCATTGAATGTTTTTACTGACCCTCTCAATAATTCTTCCATGTCTTTTTATCTTATATATGTTTTATACTTTTCTTCTTCTTGCATTTTTATGTCATTTCAACAGATTAGTTTTGCATCTTAACATTTCTTCAGTTAGGTCTCAGTTAGGTAAAGTAAAGTTTTTTACTTTACCCATTGTCTTTTAAATTTTATTTATCTTATTATTAAAAGCCACATATAATCCCAATTTTATAAAAATATCAATATTTAGAAGACCAGAAACAACTTTTTCAAAAAGCAAGAGATTTCTAAGAAGTGCTAGACTAAGAAATTTTCATTTTAATCTACATGCTTTCTATAATTTTGAAATTTTCCATTATGAGCTTGTATAACTCTTGTAACCATGGAAGATTCTACATTTTTAGAAGAAAGCAATCTATTTTGATAACATTTTAAATGTTAATATCTTTATCTTCTTAGATATTGTTTCTGTTATTAAGTTAATCCCTGTGTAAGCATGGTTTCCTGACAAAATAGTTTTTGCATCTAAATCCCTACAGACTGACCTGGCTAATTATATAGTCATATAATTGGACAAAACTTAGTATTTTCTAGATGATAATTAAAATTGCAAGCCTTTTTTCTTCATTGCGTGAATGTTAACACCTAAATGTTTGTACATTTCTTTACCTTTCAAGTGTGAAATTAGAGTAAATGGGCCACTAACTGGTCCCTGGAATTAGAATAATGACCAGCTAACTGGACTGTTAAGTCTCTACATTCACTGTAACTGCTGAGAATTTGATAGGTGATTATTTAATACAGTTTCAAATGATCTTCCACTATACTGGAAGAACTAGTATATGTCTCAATAATGCCTGATCAACTTCAGGATTTTTTGATATTTCACTAAACAATACATTTACCCTAGTTGCCTGTTTTATTGAAAGAACTCATAAAATGTTAGGTAGAGAAAAATTACCACACATATGAAAGGGAAATCTATATTCTTTGTGTTGAGTATACTTTTCTCTGGCAGAGGACATAGTTTAAAAAGTTAACCATTTTTGAGGAATATTAAAGGAATAGATTATTTGCTTTTATGAACAAAATCCAAAACAAATGACACATGGCTGTCCGAGGATGTACTTGTTTGATTTTTTTTGAAACTCAGGTTTAAACTTCTTTATTTCAAACGTCACTCATTATTTCAGAATAATGCCTAGATTTGTTTCACAGGCTAAAATCATTGCAGTAACAGATTAGAAAAACAGTCAATTGCCATTCTAATAAAAAGCTTTTGGTAAGAGGCTCATTTACAAGTCCTGAAAGAATGAAATAGACTTAGTCACTGAATCACTTAGTAATACATTTTAGAAAAGTCATGCAAATCATATCACATCTTCAGATAATACACAGTGGCTTAGTACCTCTATGGCTTCAAGAACTACCTTGGTTGGAACTATAAAAGCATATTATAATCCCATAGATTCTGGTATATCAGGATGTGTGTGTTAGTGTGTGTGTGCTGTATACATGTATGTATGTGTGAAAGAAAAAGAGACATAGTAAAAAGAGAGCCAGAGATTGAGAATGAGTAAGAAGAAAAGAGGAGAGTTGATTCTTACTGTTAAACACAGGATTCTGAGTAAGAGTCAAAAGCTATTAATCTTTGAATTAAAGAGAGAAAGCATTTCCTAATATATGCAAAATGGCAGTCTGGAATTAGGAATGCTATCTATTTGTTCTAAATAGCGCAAATATAAATAACATTAAGATTTCAATCTATAAGAAGGCCTCAGTGACAAGATCTAAATAGTTATAGTAAACAAGTTATAGTAAACAATTATTAGAAAACATAATTTTGTGTGGGAAAAATGTGTAAATACCAACTGCCTTGATTCAGCCTGGATTAGAATTATAACAAATCACAGGTCACAAGACACCATGGTATTTGATGAGAAGAAAAGAAGGTTGTAGAAACAATTGCTTTTGAGAATGCAATGCACTGTTTAATACTAAAATTGCCAGAAAATGTAGAGGACATCCAGTCAGATTTCAGAAAAACAATAATTTTATAGTAAAACTGTGCTCAAAATATTGCATGGAATATAATTATGCTAAAAATAATTTGCAGTTTTCTGAAATTCAGATTTAACTGTGCATCCTATATTTTTATGTGCTAACCCTGGAAACTCTATATTTGACATTAACTGATAAAAATAAATAATAGAGATAATATTGATACATATTCATGAATTTTAAAAAACATAAAATAATTTTCCTGATGGTGCTAAAGCCAGGTGTTTTAAAAACAAAAAAATGCTGAAATGTGATTTTAAGTCAGTTGTTATAAAGACCCAAGGAATAAATAATAGTAAGCAGTCAAGTTACATAACTTGCCTTTCTATGGAACCTTTATTTTGTCATTTTTAAACTTGAATTTCTGCTTGGATTTTCTTTTTTAAGCAAGAAGGGCAAGAAGCTCTCCTGTGATCTGCTTTCTATTACAAAATAATTATCTCTTATAGAATGTAACATTTACTTAAGGCTTTGATTATTGTAAAGCTTAGTTTATGTATATGTTTGTTATGGTCAATTATAAGGATGGAAATTTTACTTTTTGAGAATATACCTGTTTGAATTTGAGTTTATTTACCTAAATTGTAGTATACATACTAACACTAGAATCATTAACTAATTTTCGACAATTTAACTTCCAACACTATTGTGTATAAGTGGCATGAATTTACTTGCTGGGCATCATGACCCTGAGCTGATTTTCTTTCTACACGTCTGCATGCAAATGGTATATTTTATGATTTTAGCAGATTCATTTCCAAACACAAAATGAAGCATGCTTTAACAGTTGTAACAGCATTATTCTAATGTCTGAAAATAGGCAGTGTATCTGTGAAAATACATTTACAAACTTTATATTGTAAAATACCTATTGAGGGTAGCATCAGTATTTCCTATGCTCATTTCTACCTTTAAACTTAGACCAATTCTTTTCCCTAGCCTAAAATATTTGTTTCTGAGCTTCTACCTCTGCAAATTCAGCTCAGCCTTCAGAGCTTGGATAAAGATATACAACCATGTGATTAAAAAAAAAATTCTCTGCAGTTTCAGCTTATGGTGATCTCTCCATTTTTCTTCATTCTCAAAATAAGTGTGGTCTCCACTACCTATGCTCACACATACTGATTTTATTTTATTTTATTTTATTTTTTTGAGATGGAGTTTCACTCTTGTTGCCCAAGCTGGAGTGCAATGGTGCAGTCTCAGCTCACTGCAACCTCTGCCTCTCGGGTTCAAGCAATTCTGCCTCAGCCTCCTGAGTAGCTGGGACTACAGGCACGCACCACCACACCTGGCTAATTTTTTGTATTTTTAGTAGCAACGGGGTTTCACTATGTTAGCCAGGCTGGTCTTGAACCCCTGACCTCAGGTGATTCACCACAGCCT
This sequence comes from Macaca fascicularis, assembly GCF_037993035.2. Lineage (NCBI taxonomy): Eukaryota > Metazoa > Chordata > Mammalia > Primates > Cercopithecidae > Macaca > Macaca fascicularis. The sequence goes on from NC_088387.1 coordinate 63,924,094, forward strand.
CCCAAAGTGTCGAGTTTGCAGGCATGAGCCACCACACCCAGTCTTTACTTTTATTTTAAATATCTCTTGAGATTTACTTCCTCACCAGAATTATATGCAACCAAAGAGCAGGTATTATTGTTCTCTATCTTCTTTTTTACAGCACTCATTCATTAATTCATTTAATAAATATTTATTGAGTTGCTACCATGTTCTAGGTTTGTGCAATATGGTAGGAATTCAACCATTGTTTAGATTCATTGGAATTTGTAATCTGACGGAATCGATATTGTTGTTAAATTCTAGTCCCACAAAGGTATGAATATCATGATCTTAATATCCCTGGAATATTGTAAATAACTAAAAAGAGGTTGTGGAATGGAACAAAAGAAAGTCTCCAATGACTCATATTATTATTATTATTATTATTATTATTATTATTACTATTAAGACAGAGTCTTGCTCTGTCACCCAGGCTGGAGTGCAGTGGCGCGATCTCGGCTCACTGCAACCTCCGCCTCCCGGGTTCAAGCAATTCTCCTGCCTCAGCCTCCCAAGTAGCTGGGATTATAGGAGTGTGCCAACACACCTGGCTAATTTTTGTATTTTTAATAGAGATGGGTTTTCACCATGTTGGGCAGACTGGTCACAAACTCCTCACCTCAAGTGATCAGCCTGCCTTGTCCTCCCAAAGTGCTGGGATTACAAGCGTGAGGCACCACAATGGGCCAACTCATATATTTTAAAGGACTGGTTAATGTTTTTATTTTCTGTAGAAATGCAGAAGATTAATTCTTACATGAAACAAAGTACATTAGATTTTCCTTCTAAAACTCTCAGAAAAGCAGAAACAGTTATTTCATTTTGAATTTGTGACTGCATTTTGGTGATTTAGGGTGCACGAATCCAAACAAAATAATAATAGTTAAACATTCTTCTTTCATTGTATGTGGTGACTGTGGAAATAGCCACAAGTATTTGTTCAAGTAAGGAAACATAATTGAATATCAAGAGGAATGATTAGGTACACTTTGAAACCTGATTATTCTTCATGGATTAAGGCGTAAATGTATGAAAAAAGTATGAAATGTATGAAAAAATAGTTTAGTTTATCCTACAGTTTAAAAACTGTCTCGGGCTCCTTTTTATATTCAATATGCTTCTCTAATTTAATATTTCATTTCATCTGTATAGTAAGAAGTGGTTCATTATTTTGGAAATTATGCCACTCATTAAAATATTACATTATGTATATAGAACATTGTTGTAGATAGAAAAACAGAGAATTCAGTATTTGAAAACCTGATCAGCTGCTGTGCATATTTATCTTATTCTAGCCTAGATGATTTCAAAGGCATTTTCTTATACAGAGTCATCACAGAAGCAAATAAAAGTCCAGCTTCTGAATTTCTATTTGTATTATTACTATCTAATGAATTCTGTTTTACAGCAGGTGTCAAATCATATCTGTTGTTTTGCAATCGAGTATGAATAGAAGATGTATTGCTATTGCAAATGAATCTAATATGAAACTAATGAGCAGTAATGAGCAACTGTTTTGTCATTATTGAGGCAACCACTGAGATGCTAATAAACTCTCATTTTTGCTCTTTAGAAAAAGCAGTGACCAGGATTTATAACATGGCCTTAATATCCCCAAAGCCTGAGGCAAAAATAAATAAATAAATGAATAAATAAATAGTGAAATCCTAAACTGAGAATAATTTAGTCATTTTCTATATGATGGTCTTCTCTCTTATTAAAATGATCTAGTTATAATGCCTTTCAAGAATTTCTATAACTGAAAAAAAGATGAAGTATGGTTGTCCATTAAATGAATATGAAGTTGAGAAGATAGGCATCTTGCCTGGTTTTCCTTAATGTAAATATAATAATTCTAGAGTTTTTCACTTGCCATTTCTTTTATAGTATAATGAAGCTAATGCAGGCAACTTTTTAAAAAACTCAGTTACTTTAGAGGTAAAATTATTGAGGGACTTTTGTAATTAACCTTATTAATTTCTGTGAGTGGCCTAACTTGGTAAATAACCAAGAGTACTTATCACGCAGTATTATGGCCATATGTTTTATGTCTCTGCCTTCTCTACAATAGTGTAAGAGCAGGGAGCTCAATAAATATTTATAGGATGAATGATGAATAAATAATTGAATGCATGGGGGAAAAGCTAGTGCATTAAATTTGCATTCTTAGGTAGAAATAATGAGGTTTATTGTGTGTGCATGCGTTTGTGTGTGTGTGTGTGTGTGTGTGTGTGTGTATTAAATTTTTGTAGAGATGGAGTCTTCTTATATGGCTCAGACTGGTCTGAAACTCCTGGCCTCAAGATGATCCTCCTATCCTACCTCAACCTTCCAAAATGCTGGGATTACAGTCATGAGCCACTAACTGGCTATAATAGTTTTTAATACACATTTATTTAATGTGCCATAAGAGCTTAAGGACTTTACTTTATATTTCCAGATGAAATGTTTTAGTGTGTATGATTTATGTAACTTTGTTGCTTTAACTAATAAACTTATACTAACTCTAAAAACTAAGGATTTTCTGATGTTGGACTAATTTATTCTGAAGGTATCTGAAGTCAGTATGGATAGTTACATATGTTTGCTACAACTGATGGTTTTGATATATAACCCAAGACTTAATCAGTATTTAAAATAACATACAGGCCTCAGTAATAGTCTTTCAAAATTTGTATATATTTATATAAATTTTATAGGCTCAAAAGTTCACCCAGCTGATTAAAGATAATCAAAGCCCTGAATTATTAACTATCTTTGCTTTTATTAGGCTGTTGAAGACTTAAGTCTACAAACACAAAGCTATTTGATTTGAATAATTCAATATTTCTCACTTTAGGAAGACTTTTTCCTGTTTCTAATGAAGTTAACATTATGTGCATACATGTAGAAATTTTACGTTTTTTTCTGATATGTATTATCACACTACGTATAAATATTATAGTATATTTATAGCCTATAGGATCTACCAAAACTTGTAGTAAACATAAACAAAGAAGGAACTACTATTCGAATGTTTAAAACACACAAAAGAAGAGCATTCTATGGCCTGAAATACTATTTGACCCTGAAGATCCAAAATACTGCACAAAGATATTCTTATACAGAGTGAGGAAGTTGATTTAAGGTGGAGGTATTTGGCTAAATGGGCTGTGCCTTTGAAACTGTTCTGTGTCAAGTCCTTCTCCAAATGAACCCAAGTGTTCTGAGACCTCCCCACCCCCTTATATCTTATAATGTAACAACTGTCTAATAGATACAATTTTTTTTCATTTTTATTAATATACACACAATTCTACAAATTTCTAGGTTTTGGAATGTCTGAAAATTGAAAGTAAATTCTACATTTTGATCTTACAGTACAATTAACTATCCATACTGACTTCATATGTCTTCAGAATGAATTAGTCCAACATCAGACAATCCTTAGCATAGGCATCTATGTTATTTGGAAGATTCTTTTTCATAGACTTACTTGTTGCAGCCAACAATATCTGTGACTAATTGTACTAATCATAAATTCAAGTGAAGCAATGTCCTCAAAATACAACATGTAATTATTGTAGGTCTCTTATTCTCATGGTGATCTGAAGAACAGAAAGGATAGTTAACTGTGCCATATAGATAAAACTTATGGCTCGTCAGGGCCCATTCATTAAAGTAAAATAAAATTCACAATATAAACTTTAATTTTGCCAAGAGAATCTCCTATTGCTCAAAAATGTTAATAACTTTTAAAGAAATGTGCCCTAGCGATAACCTACATGTTTTAGGCTGTTTTCCATTGTTTCCCTGTCGTCATGGGAAAGAAATTAAAATTATAAATTATCTCCCAGATTAACAGTTGAAGTAATTCCTTCATGTATTTTTGAGAATGTATGTAAAAATACAATAGAGACTTTTAAAAACTGCTACTAAATCAAGAAAACATTTATCTTCACATTTTATTGATTGATTCTATTAGACATCAATTGCTTATATACTTCAGAGAATAGTAGCATAGTTTTTAAACAGTGCTAATTGTGGATAGGGTGGAAACATGATACTCATAATTTACAATTACTTATCATAGTAATACATGCATATAGTAACAATTAAAACAGCGCAAAAGGGTGTTTAATAAAAAGCAACAGTTCTGCTCAACCCTGCCCACCTTTTGGCTTGTTCCTGTCTTTCTTCAGTTATTACCTCCCTAATTCTTTTTTAAAAACAGAGGTGATATGTAGCCAGTGTGTCCCAGTCAGCATCCATTCTGAATATAGACTTCTGTTCTGATCATTATGTGTCTATGTCATAATAGTTATCGAATATTAAAGCTGTTTGACTAATACAATTTATATCCTAATTTCTTTCTTTTTTTCTTTTTCTTTTTTTTTTTTTTTATTGAGTATCTCCCTCTGTCATTCAGTCTGGAGTGCAGTAGTGTGGTCTTGGTTCACTGCAACCTCTGCCTTCCAAACCCAAGCCTGCCTCCCACCCACTTCAGCCTCCTGAGTAGCTGGGACCACAGGTGCATCCCACCATTGCCTGGCTAATTTTTGTAGAGACGGGGTTTTGCCATGTTGCCCAAGCTGGTCTCAGACTCCTAAGCTCAAGTGGTCTGCCCACTTCAGCTTCCAAAACTGCTGGGATTACAGGTGTGAGCCACTATACCTGGCCTACATCCCAGCTTCTTGATTTAGCACATTTAAGCCTTATCTGTTGACTCAGCATATGTAAGAAAATTTAGCTCATTCACAATACCGGTCCCTCTTACGTTTCCCAATTTGTGACAGTTGCATGATTTTAAAAATGTCTTCTTAACTTTAACTTTGTAACTTTAAATAATCCGTCACTTCAATGCATAGTAGTTTCCCTGTGTTTCTTATTGATCTTATTGCATCTCTCAACTCCCCATCACTGAGGATATTCTTAGGCCTTCTACCATTTCTTCCCATCATTTCTGCTTGGCATCTCCAATATTGATAATATTTGCATGTTTTTCAGCAGCCATATTGAAATCTTGTCTATTGGTTAATTAGATCTAGATCTAGTTATCATTATAACTATGTAAATATTTCCTTCTCTACAAATCCAGAGTCAAAATCCCTCAGCAACTCAAAGGAGAAATTTCCTGGCATCAGACAAAATGGATTATCTATTTTTTCTTTCCATTGATGGCTCAAAATAATACGTTACTGAGTTTGCTTCTTATTTGGATCAGAATTTCTTTTCTGGTTTTTGTTTTTCTTTTATATCTGGATTCATCTTTCTTTCCTTGTTAAGATAAGCAGCACATTAGCCATTTGATCGTATCCCTAGCTCGTTACTCATTCTACCTATTGAATGAATCTTTCTAAAATATTTGGAAAAAATATAATAAAAAATAGTACAGCAGGAAAAAAATGAAAACAATACAGTACAGCAACTATTTATATAGCATTTACATTTCATTAGGTATTATAATCTAGAGATAATTTTAAACATATGGGGGAATCTACATAGGTTATATGCAAATACCATGCCATTTTATACAAGGGACTTAAACATCTTACAATCTTTCAAAAATATTTGGAAAAAATACAATAAAAGTAGTATAATAATAACCTTTCTCTTTTTTGGAAGACATTCTTTCTCAAGTCTAGAGACTTCCTGTTCTAATTTTGACTGAAATTATTCTTAACCTTGTGAATACAGTTATATTCAATCAGTTGTAACCAATTCTCTTTATTCTCCTCAAGACATGAGTTTAAAAAAGTTAAACGCATATTTGACTTCCTTCAGGATATGACCACTACCTACAGTACAGAGATTTCCCTTCTAATTTACAAGTGCAATCGTTAGAGGAGCCTTTGGCTGTCGTCAGAGATTGGCCCTGCTTCTTACTCAGACTCTCACAGTTCTTGCTTATTCCTTGAGCTTTAACCAAGGAATAAGCAATTCTCTATTTTATCAGTTTTCAAAACACGGTCTGTGGACCTCTGGATGTCTACAGAACAATTTCAGGGAGTTTGTGAACTGAAAAATACCTTTATAATAACACTAAGCCATTATAGTCATCCCTCGGTTTCTGCAAGGGATTGGTTCCAGAACACCCCCATTCCCCACTCTGTCTCCTCATCCCCCAAGAATATGAAAATCCATTGGATGTTTAAGCCCCTTGTATAAAATGGCATAGTATTTGCATATAACTTATACACATCGCCCATATGCTCTATGTTACTTATAATACCTCATGCAATGTAAATGCTATATAAATAGTTGTTGCACTGTATTGTTTTTATTTGTATTATTTTTTATTCTTGTATTATTTTTCCAAATATTTTCAGTCTGTAGCTGGTTGAAATCTTGTGGTGCAGAACCAATAGATACAGAAGACTGACTGCACTTTGCTTATTTCTTTGTGTTGACATTTGCACTGATGGTGCAAAAGCAATGGTGGGTAAAAGTGCTGGCACCGTGGCATAAATCCAGGCAGTAGTACCAAACTGGACTCAGTAAAAAGAAAGCAAAGTGGTTTCACATAGAATGTTCTTGATGAAAATGTAACACTTATTATTTTGATTAAATCTTGATGCTTGAGTACTAGTTTTTTAATATTCTGTGTGACAAGACAGGAAGTACTTATAAAGCACTTTTGCTGCATACTCAAACAGAGTAAGCCTTGAGAAAAAGCACTTATACAGTTATTTGAGAAGTGAGCTGAACTAGACACCTTTTTTCATGGCATATCATTTTTATTTGAAAGAATGACTGACAAACTATGATTATGTGGAATTGGATATCTGGCAATATTTTTTCTTGATAATGAATGAAATGAAACTATTGCTTCAAGGAAAACAACTCACAGTATTTGTTGCCAATAATAAAATTTAAGCTTTTGAGAAAAAAATAAGTCTCTGGAAAATTTGTATCCACTACTGTGAGCTTGACAGCTTCTCAATAGTTATTTTCTATTGAGATTGGTGGTGATATTAATCAATGTGATTTTTAAAATGTATTTTGTAATGGAAGATCTACATAACTCAGTAAGCCATTATTTTCCAAACGACTAGTGCATGATGATATAAATCATAGATGGGTGAAAGAACCATTCAAAATTTAACATTGACCCATTGATTTCAATATACCAGTGTATGGAAAATTCACTGATATGATTTCAGAGTCCACATTGCAACTAACCTTACAGAAACTGCCATTTGTCATGTATCAGTGTATACCAAAGAAGAATACCTAAATGTGTCTGAAAAGATTATTAAAATACTTTTTCCCTGTCCTATTACATTTCTGTATAAGAACATATTTTCCTGATATTTTTAATCAAAATGAAGATATCACAACAAATTGAATACAGAAACATAAAATTCAGCTGTCTTTACTAAACTAGATATTAAAAGCAATTTTCAAAAGTGTAAGATGTCATTCTCATTTTTTTTGTTTGGGAAAATATAGGAATTTTTGTTAAAAATAGATGTTGTTTATGTTAAATATAATGAGTTTATTGTTTTTTGCAAAGTGAACTAATAAATTTTTTTTAGGTTTATTTCTAAAATATCAAATATTGAAGGATATAATCCATATAAACAAATGGTCTTTGGGATCTTTAGTAATTTTTATGAGTCCAAGGGGGCCCTGAGACCAAAACTCAGTGTTCTGGGAACCGCTGGTATTGACTTCTCGCCTGCAAAGACCTGAAATATTTGCCATATTCTTTATGCTTAGCTGAGTTTTTGTTTCTTGATCTTTCTATGTAGTTTTGTTCTTCTATCATTCATTCCAGTGGATCAGTGGTGTAAATGGAGATTGGCTGGTTATTTTATTCCTTTGAACTGTGTAGACAGTAGATGTTTTAGGTCCCCAAAAACCTTCATTTTGGAAAAATAATTACCTAGTTTACTTATAGATTATTAATTTTACCAGATTATTGACACTGATGGATGTCTCTATCTCTTTAAACTGATCAGTTTATGTTATAATGTTATGTCAATTTTACCATTTCCCCCTCCATTAGTAAAGGCTGTTCTCCTGGCAAAGTTACAGATTTTATTTTTTTCCCAGAAAGCTAACCATGACCTTACACCTTTCTGATTTAAAGAGGTGGGATCTTTTAAATTTCAATAACCGTAAAGTTTTCTTTAAGAAACTCAAATAGAAGCATCCATCGACATTTCTGGTAATTTTCTGAAGTAATAAGAAGAGGACAAAGATGGATACATCCTTTAAAAAGGGGAGCCTTTATCATGGTAGCATTGCTTCATCTTTTTCTATAAGACTTGAAAGGCTGTTTTCAGTAATTTATGTTAATGCTTTATTTTCGAAGTTTTCTTTCTTTCATAATCTCTTCACACTTTGACCAAGAACTGACCTTTCCCCCCTTTGAAATTTACCCTCCAACCTGCCCCTGTCTCCAGGCTAGCTTTTCATTAGGGAACATGGGAGACATACCCTGATGTTGCTATGCATTGCGCTCTGGTGGCAGGCCTCCTGACAAAAATCAAAGAGCTGCTAGTGCCATAAGGATGAACTCTGTGATCTCAGCCCCCTAAAGAGAAGCATCCCCAGAGAGAGGTTCAATTCATGTCAGAGTTAAATCTTAATTCATCTGAGAGCTGAGAAGCAGTCAGGCTTTTGAATATTTTTATTGAGAAACATTTTCCAAGTCACAGATCAAATTAATATTTCAGTTACTTCTTTGAATAAATCTAGTTCAAGGCAACAAACAAAGCCAATGGCTCATGTGCAATGCGATTTAGAAATAAGTTTTTAGCATTTTTAAACAGTTTTTGTTACTTTTTTTTTTTTTTTTTTAAAGCAGAGCAGGGACATGGCTTTTTCTAGAGATATATTGCTTTCAGGAGCTACCCATTGCTTAGCACAATTTAATTCTAGTGTAACTGTACTTGGGATTCTTAAATGCCATCAATGGGAATGCATGGAGTATACTCAGAGGAATTAGAGTCTTCCTTTTACTTTTATGAAGTTGAGTATCATACTAAGGTAAATAAGATTGTGTTACAATACTGGAACCTGTCTTAAAGTGGAAGTAAGTTGTTATAATTCTGGCTTCGAAAAGACTGAGTTTAATTTTGTTAAATGTTGAAACACGTATCTAACCTTCATGGGAAATGTCTTGTGGCCTTAAATTAAATGATAATATTTACTGAACACGAAAATATACCAGTTACTGTTCTAAGTAATTTACATGTATTAAATTATTTAACCAGTAGAACCACTTCATAGGATCAGTACTTTTTTGTGCCTATATTTTAGGCATGGAAACTGAGGTACTGAGAGTTGAAAGACTTTACCCAAGAGATTTGGTGTCAGAAATGAAATCAGAATGCAGGCACTTTGGCTGTAGAGAGTATGAATTTAACTACTACACTATTATTCCACTCTAGGTTGTCAATATGTAGTGATCATAAAGAAACAACACTGAATTCTGTTAACAGTTTGTGAGTTTTTCATTATTTCTCATGTTTAACTTTAGTGATTTATTTCCCTTTCACTGCAGAACAACTGAGATATTCATACCTTGGTATATGTTCCCTACTCTGGAATGCACTTCTTTCTTACTGTTCAAATTCAGCCCATTCTTTAATGCTCATTTCTCCATAAAACTGTATCTATTAATCAGATTCCCAAAATTAGAGATGGTATGGAACATAGTAGATTTCTAGAATGATTTCTTCTCAAACCAAGTAATTACTGAGGCAACACTGAATCCATTAACTTCTGATTGAAAACATGCTGTTACAGGGTACCTAATATCTTCTCTTCATAAACTTTTACTTAACTAAGAATTATTACCACACTAAACTAGACTGATGCCTTCGTTTTTTGACAGAAATTTAGGATTATACAACTATTTATTATTAATCTCCTGTTTATTCATATATCTGTGCTTTTGATGTATGTTTTAATGTACCACTCTTCTAGATGCTTGAAGATAAAATAATAAAGACACGGGGCTTGTCTTTACAAATCAAATTTTTTTTTTTTTTTTTTTTTGAGTTGGAGTCTCATGCTATCACCAGGCTGGAGTGCAGTGGCGTGATCTCGGCTCACTGCAACCTCCACCTCCCAGGTTCAAGCAGTTCTCCTGCCTCAGCTTCCTGAGTAGCTAAGACTACAGGAGTGTGCCACCATGCCAAGCTAATTTTTGAAAATTATTTATTTTATTTTTAGTAGAGACGGGGTTTCACCATGTTGACCAGGATGGTCTTGATCTCTTGACCTCGTGATCCACCCGACTCGGCCTCCCAAAGTGCTGGGAATTACAGGCGTGAGCCACCATGCCTGGGAAAATCAGATATTTTTAAGATGTCTAACCTAGACTAGGAGACTAGGGAATGGTTCACTAACAGTAATGTTAATGTCTGTGAACTAACACGTGAATGTTATGTGTCTATGAACATTCTTTGGACCCTAGTTCGATAAATGCCACAAGGTGAATAAACTCTACTTCCCTTAGACTTTGTTAGCCCACCAGCATTCATCTGTCCCAACAGCTATTTGTAATGCTTTTGCTTGGGTAACTATATCCAGATTCTTCACGACAGTGCCTCCACATCTCACCACTTCTTTGCTTTTTTTTTCCTAAAATATAATTTACATTGAGTAATATTTACCTTTCATTTAATGTAGTTCCATAAGTTTGGCAAATGCACACAAATCATGTAACTGCTACCAGATTAGGATATAAAGTCATACTGCATATTTAAAACTTAATTTCCTAAATGGATGTGTAAGTAGAGGTACTGATGGTGGGGAGAGTTACTAGTAAAATTTGGTACACTCAGAGGGTCTGCCTCTTACGGCTGAAGAGTGCTCATGGGTTCACTGGTAAATATAGAATCTATTCACACTAGAGGCAAAGAATAGAATGTAGATTAAAGGTTTTTTTTTAAGTAATTCTTGACATTCTCTTTCAGGAAGTGAATTTTGGAATATTCAAGTACGTCTTTTTTTTCTTATCCATCCCTATGGACATGGGAATTCATAAAATTCCTATTCCCAACTCTTCATAAACTTAACATATGATTTGTGTTCTCTACTTTTGTTTAATCATGTGTGTGTGCTTGTGTGTGTGTGTGTGTGTATGTCTGTGTGTGACTATCATAAAGGGAAAATAAAAGGAACAGATTACATACTGAGTCTTTTCCCATGTGAACAGCTATAAAGTATTTTCTAAACAACAAAGTATTATTGAAATATAAGATATTCTTATACTTCTCTCATTTTCACAATAGCGCTCAGCAAAAAATGGACAAAAGTTTTCATTTAATGAGTTCTTTTTAATTGATTGAATGATTGCTTCCATATGTGTGAGCTCTTCTGTAATACTAGACAAGTGATACTGGAGTGAGATTTACTTTAATATTAGGCTTAGAGCTGTTTTCTGATGATCTTTTTGATGATAAGTATAAAAAGTTGCTATGCCATTTTGAAAGGCAAACTTTAATGTATTTCTGCCTGTGATCTGGTCCTATCATGTGGACAATATTTACCCTGAATAATTCTTTTCTTTCAGCTCAGTATGACATACTCGTTTTCAGTACAAGATAGGTCATGTTTATCTGTTGCACTGTCTATGGTCCAGTGATCTCTTTTGTAGTCTAAGGGGAACTGTATGAAGACTGAACTGTGTCAAGGAGACTAAGAGTGTTAAAGTTCACGAAGAAATCAAGATAAGCCTTTGCAGAAACAAGAGGGAGTTAAAATTAGTATGAATTGATTTCCTACCCCCTTTTCAGAAATTGTTCTCACATGTTGAGAGTCTTTGGCCATTTATGTTATGCTCTGTGTTAAGACTGTGACATGACTATGCCAGAGGATGGCCAAGGTCAACAATGTGACCTATTTTTATTTTTTCTTAATAGGAAAAAGTTGCCATTCTTTTCCAACACTAGCAGAATCTTTCTGTGTGTGGCTTTGCAGACTCCTTTTTGTGAACATTTCACATCTTTTCCTTTGATTAAGCTTGTTAGATTTCAGACCTCCTTGAACTTTAAACTTCTCATTTCCAGCTTTTCCAGTTAGATGTTCTAAATCGAGTGATCTATTATACAATATTATTAGCTTATCTGTCCTTTGGCCATTCATTATTCATTTAAGATATATTTTTCTTAAAATAATAAAACAAACAGGAGATAAACATTGTTTTAAATCATTTCTATTTAAAATTGAATGAGTCTGTTTACAAGTTTGAATTACCTAAAACAGATAAAAATCCATTTATTATATGAATACTTTATACATCTCAGCTTATCTTTCAGATTTTCTTAAGCTCTGAGTTACAAAGAGGTCCTAGTTGTTTATTGATTACATCAGTGGCACTTTATTGGTTTGATCTTGAATCGGCCTAATGGATTACTAATGTATTAAAAAATAATATATCATCAGTCACTATGAAAACAACATTTTTATTAAACCACGAAATATTTAGTAGATTGAAGTCATATGATCACCAATTAAAGACAAAATTAAGGCAAACATTTCTTTTTCAAAATGTTCAAGCAATTAACTTAATGTTTCAACTCACTTTTTGTGTATGAACATAATAAAGTGATATTAGAATTATATTAAGAAATATTGCCGTGAGACTTTGTCAAGATGGAAGGCTTAACTGATAAAATACCACCCAATCACTTTCTGGACACAAACAGAGAAAAATTCTAGAAAAATATAAAATTATTTAAATGTATATTTGAATGTGAATCCAATAAATGGAAAGCTTTGGTGCCAGAAACAAAGACTGAAATCAGACAGAGTAGTGAGCCATCACTGAAGCTGGGTGGTTCATGGGGGTCTCAGACCATTGAGGCTTTGTGTAAAGGTGATAAGGAATTGGATCCATGCAAATCGGGGTACTGAAACTGAGTTAGTAAGGGTTGCTATGTTCAGGAAAGTGGGAATAGAGAAAAAAAAAACCCTCTGTTTGCTGGACTGGGAGCAATAGGAAGAAACTGGTATTTTCCAGGTATTTGGGTGGGAAAAATTAGGAGCTAGAATATGCAACTCTAATTTGTGTTTTGAATAAATACAGAGTTTGTATTAATCAGGGTTCTCCAGAGAAATATAATACTTATGGCTATAGAAGAAGCTTATTATGGGAATTAGAACTAAAGAGGCTGTAAATTCCCACAACATGCTCTTTGTACACCAGAGAACAGGGAAATTGGTGGGGTAATTCGGTTCAAATCTGAAGGCCTGAGAACCAGGGGAGTTGAAAGCCTGGGAAGAGGTGGAAGCAGGTGGAGGTGGTATTGGTCTGTGTCTCAAAGTACCAAGTTCGGAGAACCAGGAACTCTAATGGCTTAGGGCAGAATAAGATGGATATTCCAACTCAAGAAGAAAGAGGCTTTGCCCTTCCAATACCATTTCATTCCGTTTGGATGCTGGATGGATTGGATGATGCTTCCCCACATTGATTAGGGTAGATCTTTCATGCTTAGTCTACTGATTCAAATGCTAATCTCTTCCAGAAATACCCTCGCAGACACATCCAGAAATAATGTTTTATTAGCTATCTAGGCATCCTAGCTCAGTCATGTAGACACATAAGATTAGCCATCACAGAGCTCAAATTCACACTGACTGCACTTGCTGGTAGAACTACAACATAGGACTTAACCCATTGCTGAAGGTAAAATATCTCAAGAAGTAGAAATAATAAAACTATGTGAAGAGATTTTAACATAAATATGTTGAAAATGTTAAAGAGAAAATGAAAGAGAAAACATAAAACTTGAATAGGACAGTATGAAAATGAAAAGTTTTTTTTTTTAACTTTTAATTATAATGTACGTACAGTGAAACTCACCCTTTTTTTATACAGTCCTGCAAGATTTGGCAAAGTTATGTATAGTTGTGTAATCACCACCATTACAATCAAGACACAGGACAGTTCCAACACCCCCCTCAAATTTCCCATGCCCTGCTTTGTGGTCAATCTTTCCTCCCAGCCCCAGACCCTAGTAACAGAAAACAACAAGTTTTCTGTCTCAGTAGTTTTGACTTTTCCAGAATGCCATGTAAATGAAGTTTTTAAGTATGTGTAGAAGTTTTAAAGTATATGTAGCAGCTTTTTGAGTGTAGTATCTTACACTCAGCATAACACATCTGAGATTTATCTATGTTGTTACATGTATCAGGAGTTGCTTTTCTTTTTTCACTGAGCAGTATTTTATTGAATGGAGGTTCCACAATCATTTTTATCCATTTCCCAGCCAAGGGGCATATAAATTGCTTTTAGCAATTTTGAATAAATATACTATAAATATTCATATATAGGTTTTTGTATGAACAAAAATTTTTATTTCATGTAGATAAGTGTCCAGGAGTTGAATTACTGGGTCATATGGTTAGTATATATTTAATTTTATTAGAAACTTCCAAACAGCTTTCAAAGAGTTTATAACAATTTGCATTCCCACCAGTAATGTATGAGGATTCTAGTTTTTCTGCATCCACTTCAGGAGCTGGTAATGTCAGTGTTTTATTTTTTTTTTTTAATCTATTCAAATAGGTATGTAGTAGTATCTCATTATAATTTTAATTTGCCTTTCCCTAATTACTAATGATCTTGAACACGTTTTCATGTGCATATTTGCCATATGTTTATTTTCATTTGCGAAGTATTTGTTCAGAGTTTTGCCCATTTATATTGGATTGTTTGTTCTCTTACTGAGTTTTGAGAGTTCTTCGTATATTCTGGATACAAGTCCTTTATCAGATACATAATTTACATAGATTTTTTCTTGGTTTGTGGTTTGTTGTTTTATTATAAGCACCTTCAGAGAGAAGAAATTTTTAATTTTGATAAAGTTCCATTTGTTAACTTTTCTTATAATATTTTATGCTTTTGATATTTCATTTGTTTTCCCATGTGTGTTTTCTCTGATTTCAGGTTTTACTTTTAAGTCTGTCATCCATTTGGATTTAATTTTTGCATATGGTGTGACGTAGGAAAGGAAGTTTATATTTTTTTGCATGTGTATATCCAGTTTTTTCAACACAATTTTAAAAAAAGATTATCCTTTTTCTAATAATTACTTTTGCATTTTTGTCAAAATCAATTGTCAAAAATCAGTTGAGACTGGGCGTGGTGATTTATGTCTGTAATCCCAGCACTTTGGGAGGCCAAGGCGGGCAGATCACTTGAGGTCAGGAGTTTGAGACCAGCCTGGACAACATGGTAAAACCCCATCTCTACTAATAATACAAAAATTAGCTGGGTGTGGTGGCAAGCATCTGTAATTCCAGCTGCTTGGGAAGCTGAGGCAGGAGAATTGCTTGAACCTGGGAGGCAGAAGTTGCGGTGAGCCGAGATCGTGCCACTGCATTCCTGCCTGGGAGACAGAGTGAGACTCCATCTCAAAGAAAAACAAACAAACAAACAAACAAACAAAGAATTGAACTATGTATTCGTGGTTCTATTTCTGAAGTCTTTTTTTGTTGCAAATATATGTAGTATATCGCTTTATAGTCTTGATATCAGGTAGTATAAGTCTTCAAATATTATTCTTTTTTCAAAATTGTTTTGGTCTTTCTAATTCTCTGGCTTTCCATATAAATTTCAGAATTAGTGTGTTGATTTCTATAAAGCAATCTTGCTGGGATTTTGATCGGAAATGTATTGAATCTATATTGAGTCCAAAATCTATATTAGATCTATCAGTTTGAATAAGCTTATATTTAAAGAATATTGAATCTTAACAACTTTATGTCTTCCAGTCTATGAGCATGGTATATTTTTCTATTTGTTTAGGTATTCTTTTTTTTTTTTTTTTTTTAAGATATAGAAGAGAGATGACTTGATTCAAGTTAACTATTCTTCTGCTTTCTTGAATCCGGTTTGTAAGTTTTCTTTCTGCTTCTCTCCCAAGTCGAACACTCACAGGATAAAATTTCCATTTCTTGCTCTGCTTTATGCTTCAAGGTATATAAGAACATAATCTTTTTAAGTAGTTTACAAAAGGCAGGCATCTAAAGGCATTCTGTAATTTTTCCTACCATTGGTTTTGTAATTTTCAGCATATAGTCCATATTTAGTTGGATTTATGTCTAATTAATGTAAATGATACTGTTTTAGTTAAATTTGCAATTGTTCATTGCTACTATATATAAGATACGGTTTTTTTCATATTGACTTTGTAATCTTTGTGCTTGTTAGTTCTAGTAGTGTTTTAGTGGATTCCTTAGGATTTTCTACATGATAATCCTATCGCTCATGAATAGTGGCAGTTTTATTATGAATTTTCCAATATGGATGCCTTTTATTTCTTTTTGTTGCCTTCTTACCTACTGAAGCTACGACCTTCAGTATGATTTTGAATAGGATGAGTGAGAGCAGAACATCCTTATTTTGGTTCTGGTCTTAGGGAAAAATCATTCAGTGTTTCACCAGTAAGTATAATGTTGGCTGTAGGTTTCTTGTAAATGTACTTTATTAAGTTAAGGATATGATATCATATATATAGGAGCAATATTAAAACATGTTTGGTAAAGAAACCAAAAAATGTCAAAAGAGTGGTTGGCTCTGGGGAGGACTGGAGAAGGAATGGAATTAGAGGAAAATATTAACGAATTTCAGATTTGTGTTTAATATTTTATTTACAAAATATCCACAGAAAATATGTCAAGTCTTTACGTTTATTAATTCTAAGTTTTGAGCTTATACATATTTGTAGTTTTACCCTCCTTTTCTCTAAATATTAGAAATATGTCACAAGGAAAGTCTTGCTGCAATGTATGAACATCTTAACAAAAATTTCATTAACCTTTAGACTTCATGGTTGTATTAGTGAATTGCAGAAATCCAAATATTTATATAATTCAAAAGTTAACTATTAAAATTAAGTTTTACCCAATATTTGTCTATTTATCACTCTATCCATCTACCTTCCATACATCACTTCAGCAAGAGACTTATTTTTTATGATATGCTTCAAATGATCAGAAAATCAGAGAATAATATAACAAATCTGCACAATGACTTAATGTTGACTTTTTAATCCCCCTCATAACATTTTTTTAGTTTTTATATATATATTTATAAATATATAAATATATATAAATATATATATTTATATATATAAATATATATTTATAAATATATATATAAAAACTAAAAAAATGTTATGAGGGGGATATATAAATATATATATTTATAAATATAAATATATATTTATAAATATAAATATATATTTATAAATATATAAATATATATATTTATAAATATATAAATATATATACATATATATATTTAATTTTTAATATATCTTTATTTTTATATTTTAAAAATATTCATTCCTATTTAATTATATCTTCCAGCTTGCTTTTGCTAAAAGGAAAGCTATTGAATTTTAAATGCTTATTTTATAATGATCCCTTTTAATAATTTTAATACTTTCTAGTTGTTTTTCTTTTTTGGGGTCAACAGTAATAGTAACCAAAAATATATCATTTAGTTTTCTTCTTTTCAAAATGTGTATCTCATCATTGTCCTCATCTAATTAGTTGGGCTGGAACTACAAGGGCAATGTCAATGTACTGAGCATCTGTTTTTCCCCTGGTGTTAAAAGGATTTAATTCAGTGTGTCATTGTCAGGTATACTGGGTTGAGGTAGGCATCTTTATTATGTTAAACAAGGATCCTCCCTTTGCTAGTTTAGTAAGAAGCTTGCGTTTTATCAAACTTTTAAAAGTGTGTGCCATAGTTAGCTAAAAATACAATGCCTTTTAGCACTTATCCATACAATTATATGGTTTTTCTTCTCTTACCAGAGATTAATTGTATTGATATATTTCCCACTCTTGGATTCTAGAAGTGACCTACTTGGTCACTGAGTATTTTTCTCTTAACACACTTAAAACACTTTGCTACGAGGGTTTTTTCCTCTCATTTTCAATGATACATTTAGTTGTACTGCACAGTGTTTTTTATTGTTATTTGCTTTACTTTTTTGTTAGGTTGTGATATCAAGGTGTTCTTGATTGTCACTTTTAAAAAAACAATTCATATGGAACAATTATGTTCATATTTAATATTAGACTCTAAAAATTACATTTAGACAATACATCAGCACTTTTTCTATGGCTGCTTTATTGCCACAATTGTAGAGTTGAGTAGTTGTGATGAAGACAGTATGAAACTCAAAGTCTTTAATATTTACTCTCTGGTCCTTTATAGAAAAAGTTTGCTAGCTCTTGGCTTAGAGTATCAGCCACGCAAGAAACACATGGGAACTCCAGTGATCTTTTTTGATGTCCCCCTATCTTGCCATCTCCTAACTTATCCAATTCCCTCAAAGCTGTTATATCAATATTGATGACTTTATCTTTGATTGGCTAATTTTGTATTAAGTATTGATCAAAGAAAAACGGTCTAACAATTATTTCATCAACTATTTTCTAACTGACTTTAATATTATTGTCATACTAAGTATCACTGTGTTGAATCCTCCAAATTTTCATCATGATAGTTATTGTAATCATTATTTCAGCCAAGATTTATTTGATTTTCTAACATGTTTTTGTGCAGCATTGTATGCACTCTCCCTTGCAGGCTCTTAATTCCCTCTTATTGACAGTAAACTTTTCAGCAGGAGAAATAAATGCCAAAACACAACATGTGAAAGGAAGGCAAACACTTTCAATCTAGAATCCACCATTAGTTTTTTCCATGCCTTTCCCTCCCATTTTCTTCATACTTATATGACACTTTGGCTGGGTTTGTGGTAGCATAATGACATCCCAAGTATGTCTATGCCCTAATCTCTGAAACCTGTGAATATGTTATCTTACATGGAAAAAGGAACTTTGCAGATGTGATTAAGGCTATGAACCTTGAGATAGGAAAATTATCCCAGATTACCCAGGTGGGCCCAATCTAATCAAATGAGTCCTTAAAAGCTGAGAACTTTTCCTGGCTACGGTCAGAGGAAGTATATATGAAAAAAGGGTTAAAGAAATACGTTATTGCTGGCTTTAAAGATAGAGAGAGAGAGCCAAGGTGGCTGACTAGATACAGCCAGGAAGACCTTCACCCACGAGAGAAACTAGGCCCTCAAGTAGATCAGCATACTCGGAACAGATGTTCAGAAAGAAGGCTTTGAGAGTGGACAGAGGGAGGACACAGATCTGGACTAAAAGAGGAAGAAGTTGGAAACTCTGGACAGAGTGACCCAGTGTCAGGATCCATTTCTGGCCCTGAGCAGCTCCTAGGGAAGGGGTGAATGAAATAAGTGTGGCGCGGTTCATGGACCTCTGGGGTCCTAGCTGCAGGAGACCCCACAATACCCAAAGACATCTGAGCTGGCAAGGAGGACTACCTAGAGAGTTGGCAGAGACAGAAGTCTAGCCTGTGTGGAGCCTTGATTGTTTGGTGTGGGAACGGCTGCACTGGAGCATGGCCATGGTTACCTCTTCCCCAAGGTTCACCATAATCCCCAGGTGGCTATAGCCTTTGCTGGCTGCCAGACCTGGATAGTGCAGGGCTGTCTTGCTTGTGGGACAGGGTAAGTCTGATCTGAGTGTCCTCTATTCTCCACATCTGCCAGCCCCTCCTAGGTTTCCTGCCTTGCTGCACCTGCTTGCCACTGGCCACTCCTCTAGCTCTTTCATCAGCAGACGCCATCTAACCTTCAGAGTGCTTTTGCAGATGGATCCCTGCCAATGTACACCAGCCTGCAGCCACCCGCAGCCAGTGCATATCTGCATGCAGCCTTCCCCCACTGGCAAGCACCTGCATGCAGCCTTCTCCTGCTGGTGTGCAGCTGCCCACAGCCTGCTTCAGTCACTTTGGTGAAGTGACACTAGTGCTTTTGCATGCAAAGACCTACTGAAGCTCCTGCTGGCACACATGTGTATGCATGAACTCAACACCACCATCCACCCAGAGCACTTTTGCCAGCAGCCCCCATTAGAGGGTTGTTGCCAGTAAACTGGGAATACCTCAGCCCCTCCAATGCAGCAGATGCTTAACCTGAAGAAGCCAGAGAGCAAAGCTGCAGACCTGGTTCCAGCCTCCCAGGCTTAGAGCACATAGCCCAGGAGTGCTGAGCTGAACCTTGGCCCCTGAAAGCATCCAGAATGAAGCCAATTGACTAAACCCAACTTGTACCACAGTCAAACCTTCAAGGGCATCAAAGAATATAAAAGCAAAAGGCCCCATCCAAAAGACATAAACTTCAAAGATTAAAGGAGCATCAACCCAGACAGATGAGAAAGAACCAGTGCAAGAACTCTGACAACTCTAAAAACCAGAGTGTTTTCTTTACTCCAAATGACTGCACTAGTTCCCCAGCAATTGCTTCTAACCAGACTAAAATGGCTGAAATGATAGACATAGAGTTCATAATCTGGATGGCAAGGAAGCTCACTGACATACAGGAGAAGGTTGAAACCTAATCCAAGGACCACAGTAAAATGGCCTAACAGCTGAAAGATGACATAGTCATTTTGAAAAAGAACCAAATTGAACTTCTGGAAATTGAATAAAATCTTCAAGAAATATGGGATTATGTAAAGAAACCAAACTTATGACTCATTGGCACTCCTGAAAGAGATGGAGAGAAAGCAAGCAATGTGGAAAATGTATTTTAGAATATTGTCCACAAAAATTTCCTCAACCTCACTAGAGAGGTTGACATGCAAATTCATAAAATTCAGGGAACCTCTGCCAGATACTACACAAGTTGACTCATCCCCAAGACACATAGTCATCAGATTCTCCGAAGTCAACATGAAATAAAAAATCTTAAAGGCAGCAAGAGAGAAGGGGTAGGTCATATAAAAAAGGAACACTGTCAACTTAACAGCAAACTTTTCAGCAGGAACCTTACAAATCAGAATAGATTGGGGTCTACATTCTACCCACCCAGGGTAGAATTTCCACCCAGGAATTCCATGTCTGGCCAAACCAAGCTTCATAAGTGAAAGAGAAATAGAATCCTTTTTCAGACCAGCAAATACTAAGGAATTCATTACCACGGGAGCTGCCTTATAAAAGGTCCTTAAGGGAGTGCTAAACATAGAAATGAAGGACCAATACCTGCCACCACAAAAATCCACTTAAGTTCATAGCCCACTGACATTATAAAGCAACTATACAATCAAATCTTCGTAAAAACTAACTATTAATAAGAACACAATGACACGATCAAATCCTAACATGTCAATATTAACTTTGAATGTAAGTGGGCTAAGTGCCTCACTTAAAAGACACAGTGGCAAGCTGGATAAAGAAGCAATACCCACCTGTATGCTGTCTTCCAGAGTCAAATCTCATATGCAATGACATCCATAGGCTCAAAGTGAAGAGATGGAGAAAGATCTATCAAGCAAACAGAAAAGGAAAAAAGCAAGGGTTGCTATCCTTATTTTAGGCAAAACAGACTTTAAACCGACAATGATCAAAAAAGACAAAGAAGGGCATTACATATTGATAAAGGGTTCAATTCAACAAGAAGACTTAACAATCCTAAATATATATGCACCCAATACTGAAGCACCCAGATTCATAAAACAAATTTCTATAGACCTTGAAGAGACACATAACCACAAAATAATAGTGGAAATTTCAACACAAATTGATAGTGTTGGACAAATCATTGAGACAGAAAACTTACAAAGATATTCAGTACCTAAATTTGATATTTCACCAAATGGCCCTGAGAGACATCTACAAAATACTTCACCCAACAGCAGAATATATATATATATATATATATATATTTTCATCTGCACACAGATGAAAACATACTCCAAGGTTGACCACATGCTCTGCTATAAAGCAATTCTCAACAAATTTAAAAAAAAATCATACTAATCACACTCTCAGACCACAGTGCAATAAAATTAAAAATTCATGCCAAGAAGTTCTCTCAAAAACCATACAATTACATGGAAATTTAACAACCTGTTCCTGGATGATTTTGAGTAAAGAATGAATTGAAGGCAAAAATAAAAAAAAAATTCATTGAAATTCATGAAAACAAAGATAAATATACCAGAATCTCCAGGACACAGCTAAAATAGTGTTAAGACAAAAGTTTATAGTGCTAAAAGCCTGCATCAAGAAGTTAGAAAGATCTCAAATTAACGATCTTACAGCACATCTAGAAGTACTTGAAAAATAAGAGCAAACCAACCCCAAAGGTAGCAGAAAAAGAAATAACCAAAATCAAAGCCAAACTGAAGAAAATTGAGATGCAGAGATTCATGAAAAAAGTCAATGAAACCCAAAATTTGTTCTTTGAAAGAATTAATAAGATTGATAGACTCATGGCTAGATTAACAAAAAAAAAGAATTCAAATAAACGTAATCAGAAATGACAAAGGGAGCATTACCACAAATCCCACAGAAATACAAAAAACCCTCAGAGACTATTATGAACATCTCCATGCACACAAACTAGGAAACCTACAATAAATGAACAAATTCCTGGAAACACAACCTTCCAAGATTGAACCAAGAAGAAAGTGAAATCCTGAACAGACGAATAACAAGTTCTGAAATTGAATTAGTAATAAAAACCCTACCAATCAGAAAAATCCCTGGACTAGACACACTCACAACTGAATTTTAGCAGATATATAAAGAAGAGAGGGTGCCTGTGCTGGGGTTAAATTATTCCAAAAAATCAAGGAGGAGGGACTCCTCCCTAACTTATTCTATGAGGCCAATATCATTCTAATACCAAATCTGACAGAGACACATGAAAAAGGAAAATTTCAGGCCAATATCCCTGATGAATATAGATGCAATATTCTCAACAAAATAATATCAAATTGAACCCAGCAGCACACATTAAAAAGCTAATTCACATGCAAATCAAAGCCACAATGAGATACCATCTCATGCCAGTCAGAATGGCGATTACTAAAAAGACAGGAAACAATAGATGCTGGTGAGGCTATGGAGAAATAGGAATGCTTTTACACTGTTGGTGGTAATGTAAATTAGTTCAATCATTGTGGAAGACATTATGTATGGTAATTCCTCAAGGATCTAGAACCAGAAATACCATTTGACCCAGCAATTCCATTTATGGGTATGTATGCAAAGGAATATAAATCATTCTACTATAAAAACACTTGCATACGTATGTTTATTGGAGTATTATTTACAGTAGCAAAACATGGAACCAACCCAAATGCCCATCAATGACAGACTGGATAAAGAAAATGTGGTACATATACCACATGGAATACTATGCAACTATGAAAAGAAAAAGTCAGGAAACAATAGATCATGTCCTTTGCAGGGACATGGATGAAACTGGAAGTAATCATCTTCACCAACTAACACAGGAACAGAAAACCAAACACCTCATGTTCTCACTCATAATTGGGAGTTGAACATTGAGAACACATGGACATGGAGAGGGGAACAACATACACCAGGGCCTGTTATAGGGTCGGGAGTGAGGGGAGGGAACTTAGAGGACAGGTCAATAGGTGCAGCAAACCACCATGGCACATGTATACCTATGAAACAAACCTGCATGTTCTGAAAGAGGGAGGGAGGAAGGGAAGGAGGGAGGGAGGGAAGAAGGAAGGAAAGAAGGAAGGAAGGAAGGGAGGGAGGGAGGGAAGGAAGGAAGGAGAAAGAGAGAGAAAGAAAGAAAGAAAGAAAGAAAGAAAGAAAGAAAGAAAGAAAGAAAGAAAGAAAGAAAGAAGAAAGAAAATAAGCCAATACTTTCAAAAAAAAAAAAAAAGATACTTGGCCTGAGGGATTGCGTGATCCATGTCTCTTGTGATGTGGCACCCCATATGTCAATCAATATGATTTAGATCTGGATGGTGAGTTGGCAGCATGTTTGAAATCTCATAAAGATTGGTCTGCTTGCCTTAATTGTATGATGTCAATGAATTAAATTTCATAAAATGTTTATTAAGCAAGTGACTGGCTTTTTAGATCTTCTGTTATCAAGGCTTGGAAGTGGACATGACTGAGATATAGAATGTAGCTCTGAGGCAAATCAAAAGTAAAGCATTATGTCCCACATTGTAAATTTGTAGGAATTGCTGTAATATTTTTTTTCTAATTGTTTCTGACTATGTCCATTTGTAACCTGGTTATTGATTAACACATTTTTGGATATGTTCAATTTTTTAAGAATCACCCGAACTTTATACTGAATGATATTTTACTTTATGCTTTGGAATCAGCACCAAGTATGTAATGAATTATTTTTTTCAGGCATTAAGTCCTTTTTTTTTTGTAACATACATTATTAAAAAATACTCTTAAAGTAGAAAGAAAGGCTAATTCCCTAAGATTAACTAGGCTTTATTGCTACTTCAGCATATGCAAATCAATACATGTGATTCACCACATAAACGGAAATAAAAACAAAAGCCACAGGATCATCTCAATAGATGCAGAAAGGGCTTTAGATAAGATTCAACACCCTTCATGTTAAAAACGCTCAACAAACTAGTCATTGAAGGGACATGCCGCAAAATGATTAGAGCCACCTCTGACAAACCTACAGCCAGCAACATACTGAACGAGCAAAAGCTGGAATCATTCCGCCTGAAAACCAGAAAAAGACAAGGATGCCCACTGTCACCGTTTCTATTCAATATCATACTGGAAGTCCTAAACAGAGCCATCAGGCAATAAAAAGAAATAAAAGGCATCCAAATAGGAAGAGTGGAAATCAAACTCTCTCTCTTTGCAGATGATATGAGTCTATATGTAGAAAACATCATAGACTCTGTTCAAAGGTTCCTAGAATTGATAAACAACTTCAGTAAAATTTCAGAACACAGAATTAACGTACAAAAATTGGTAGCATTTCTATATACCAGCAATGTCTAACCTGAGAGCCAAATCTAAAACCCAATCTCACTCACAAAAGCCACAAAAAGAAAAAAAAAAAAAAAAAAAACCTAAGAATACAGCTAACCAGGGATGTGAAAGATCTCTACAATGAGAACTACAAAACACTGCTGAAAGAAATCAGAGACTACAAAATACACGAAACAATATTCTATGCTTATGGATAGCAAAAATCAATATTGTTGAAATGGCCATACCACCCAAAGCAGTTAATAGATTTAATACTATTCCTATCAAAGTGCCAATGTTATTTTTCACAGAATTAGAAAAAAATGATTCTATAATTCGTTTGGAAACAAACAAACCAATAAACAAAATCCCAAATAGCCAAAGCAATCCTAAATTAAAAGAACAAAGCCAGAGGCATCACACTACTTAACTTCAAATTATACTACAAGACTACAGTAACCACAGCAGCAGATACTGGTACAAAAACAGACCCATAGACCAATGGAGCAGGTTAGAGAACCAAGAGATAAAGCCACATGCCTAAAACCATCTGATCTTTGACAAAGTTGACCATAGGGAAAGGACTCTCTATTCAGTAAGTGGTACTGGGGAAACTGGCTAGCCATGAATATTGAAACTGATTCCCTTTCTTTCACCATATACAAAAATCAACTCAAGAGGAATTAAAGATTTAACTATAAGACCTAAAACTATAAAAACTTTGGAAGACAATCTAGGACATACCATTGTGGACATAGGTATTGGCAAATATTTCATGACAAAGTCTCCAAAAGCAATTGCAATGAAAACAAAAGTAGACAAGTGGGACCTAAGTAAACTAAAGAGCTTCTGCACAGCAAAGGAAACTTTCAGCAGAGTAAATAGACAACCTACAGAATATATTTGCAAACTATGCATGCAAAAAAGACCTAATATCTAGAAATGATAGGAAATCTCTAAGGAACTTAAATTTATAAGCAAAAAACAACCCTATTAAAAAGTGGGTAAATGACATGAAGAGATACTTCTCAAAGGAAGACATACAAGTGGCCAACAAGCGTATGAAAAAATGCTCAACCAGTCAGAATGGCTATTATTTAAAAAGTAAGAAAACAACAGACGTTCAGACATTTGCGAGGTTACAGAGCAAAGGAAATACTTACACACTGCTGGTGGGAATGTAAATTAGTTCCGCCACTGTGGAAAGTAGTTTTGAGATTTCTCAAAGAACTTAAAACAGAACTACCATTTGACCCAGCAATTCTATACTGGATATATACCCAAAGGAATATAAATCATTCTACCAAAAGGCACATGCTCTTGTATGTTTGTCACAACACTATTCACAATAGCGAAGACATAGAATCAACCTAGATGCTGAACAGTGGACTGAATAAAGAAATGTGGCACATATACAACGTGGAATACTACTACACAGCCACAAAAGAATGAAATCATGTCCTTTGCAGCAACATGAATGCAGCTTGAGGCTATTATCCTAAGTAAATTATCACAGAAACAGAAAACCAAATACCACATACTCTCACTTACAAGTGGGAGCTAAACATTGAGTGCATGTGGACACAAACGGGAGCCTACCTGAAGGTGGAGGGTGAAACGAGGGTGAGGGTCAAAAACTACCTATCAGATACTATACTCACTACCTGGGTGAAGAAATCATTTGTATATCAAACCCCAGTGACATGCAACTTACCCATGTAACAAATCTGCACATGTACCCAACTGAACCAAAAATAAATTAAAAAAAAAAAAAAAGAAAAAAAAAAACAAATATGGCACGTTCTCACTTATAAGTAGGAGCCAAATCTTGGGTACATGGTTGGGGACAGATGTTAGGGACTCCAAAAGGAAGGAGGGAGGAGTACAAGGCCTGAAAAATTTCCTACTGGGTGGTATGTTTGCAGTCTGGATGACAGGATCAATAGAAGACCAAACCTAGCATCATGTAATATCCCCTTGCAACAAACATGCACGTGTACCCCACCCCAAATCTAAAATAAAATTGAAACTGAAAAAATAGAGATGGAGGAAGGGGGTCAGAGCCAAAATCTTCAAGATAATACATTTGTGTTATTTGAAACCACAAAGTTTGTGGTAATTTGTTAAGGCGGCAGTAGAAAACTAATATAAAATGTCTATAGAGTATATCCTTGTTTTTGGGCACTTACTGTTGCTTCTAAGAAATTTACTGTCATTCTGATTTTGTTTAGCATTTTTATGTGTTTGGACCATGGTTGATTGGGGGTGTGTTTCATCTCAGTCACTGATATGAATACCTTGATATTAAATGTATCTTTGTTATTAATTTCTTGGTAACAGTATTTTTTTCATTGTGATTATAGAATATCGTTTTCACAAATTTTACTTTAAAAATGTTAGGGGTTGTCTATGGTCTAAAATATGATGAAATAATTTTGTATATAATTCATGAAACATAATAATAAATAACATGTAATCTCTGTAATTTATGATATTCTGTATACAATTTAACATCTTAAAACTGACATTGTTTAAATTATCTTGATCAATTTGTATAGCCTACCTGATCTCTGAAACCTATTAGATGATCAATTCTTTCATTATTATTATATAATTTTTAAGTTTCTGTGTGTGTATATAAATAGCTTTTATATTGTTTGATGGCATTATTTATCAAGTAAGGGTTGGTTGTTTTATCTTCAATATGTTTTTGCAATTTATTATTTTCTGCTTTTATCTTCATTAATTCTTTTTACTGTCTAGTTTTTGATTTCCTTTGATGTATGTTTTCTAGTTTTACAGTGGGCTGTTTCCTTAATTTTTAAATGTTTTGTATTTAATAATTAAAGTACATATTCCTATGCATTTTTCTCTGAAGTGTCTTTGCCTTTATCTTACAGTTTATATGTTCACATTTTCACTGAATTCTAAAGATTAAAATTACTTTCAGCTAATTTTTTAGAAGTTTTTTTTTCTATTTTTAAGAAATTAGATTTATAATTTTATATTTAATTTTTTGTTCATTGCCCTGTAATAGGAGAATATGGCCTGTCTGCCTTTTTGAATTTAGTGGGATTTTGCTATACATCTTAGTATGTAGACAATTTGTAAAAAATATCCAATATATACTTTAAAACTGTATTTTATGTTAGTTTGTTTTAGAATTATCAATATTTTAATCTGTCAGACTTGTGATCAATTAAATCTTGTTTAATTGTCAAGTTCCCACTTGATTTGACGATTTTGGAAAGAAAGATATTGTAAAATATTTCTTTATGATTAAACCTCTATAAGTTTTTCTTTTGATCCATTTATTTCACAGCAGAAACAATAGCTTTAAATAAATACAGAAACCTTATATGGCTTTCCATTTTTCTTAGAATAAAACATTAACTTGTTTCTGTTATCTTACCCAGCATCCTTTAATCTGCAGCAAACACTGAGCTAACTTCTTACTCAGAGTCTTTGCACATGACACTCTCATTTTCTGGAACACGTCTACCTCCTCACCTTCCACCCTACACTTTGTTTTTGGCATCTTGCTTCTCTATCTCCTTCTCATCTTACAGTTTCAGGTGCTTAAGTGTTTCTCCATCATATAAGCCCTCCTAGAACTAAAATGGGCTCTTGCTTAAAACAGAGCAATTTTCAACTAATTTTTTTTCTCCACTAGATACTGGCCTCAGCTGCTTTGAACGCAGAGGTTCCTCTGAGACTTTTGGGGATATCTATCTAATCTATCTATCTATCTATCTATCTATCTATCTATCTATCTATCTATCTATCTATCTATCTATCTGTCATCTATCTATCAAGAAGTAAAAACCTCTCAGGAAGCTGTCCTTTATCATTAAATTTCAGCTCTTGGAAATGATGTGCTTCTTTGCGATTTTAATCATAGTTTCATCATGTCTTCCACAGAATCCTAAAATTTACTTCTGTTTTGATGGCCCACTTGATAGTTTGACAGTGCGGCTAGATAATTATTATTTTGTAGCTATTTTCCTTTCATCTTATTAAGAGGTAAGGAGGCAAGAGGGGTAAATATATAAGGAGAATTTGTTATATAGAAATTCAGATTTTAAAGTGAAAAAAATCAAAGGAATGGGTATTGAATGACATGTTGGCAAATGGTTTTTAGACTATTTTGAGTAAACACATTTAAATTTGATACACTTGTGTATTATAATCTGTTTCTTATTAGTCAACACTCTTGTTTAGTTGGAATACATTTACTTGTTAATAAGAGATCATACTTTTTATATTTTGTACTTGCATTTCCTTGGCCCTTAAAAATAGGAAAAAATGTTCAAATGTATCCATAAGATAAATGCCAATTAAAATTACACTGCGTTATTACTTCTCCCCTATCAGGTTGGCAAAAACCCAAAAGTTTGACAACTGTTGGCAAGGCTGTGAGAAAATAGGCACTCTTATATATTGCTGGTGATAATACAAAATGGTACAACCCCCATGGAAGAAAATTTGGCAATATCTAAAAAAACTCATGAGCATTTACCCTTTGACCCAGAAAACTAATTACTAGGAATCTATTCCAAAGATATTCAGGAAAAATATGAAAAGACGTTCACAAGACTATTTACTAGAGAACCATTTATAATAGTAAAAACTAGAAAGAACCCAAATGCTCATCAATGGAGGATTGATTGAACTACTGTACACAATGGAAATATGTAGCTATAAACAGAAATGAGGAATATTTTTATATATACATATGGAATAATTATTAGTACAGGTTTTTAAGTGAAAAGGAAAAGCATGTTGTGGAAAACAATGAATGGTTATCTATAGGGCCAAAAGAAGAAATAAAGAACAAAAATATTTAAGATAAACAATTTGTATATTGTGTTTCTTTACATATTTGATTTTTAAATCATGGATGTGTTTTACATAAATATTAAAAATTAAAGTAAAGAATACAAACAGTTAAAAACAAAATTAAAATGAGACAAATGAATCTAATTCTGTATTGAATTCATGGCATAATCTCCCAGAAACTAATCATTCCAAGGGATTTTAAAATATAACAAACTGGCTGAACTTTCTTAATGGCTTATATGCTAAAGACCAAAATAATGCAGAAAAAAATAAACTGTTTTTGGTAATCTGCTGTTAGTGGTATTATTGTGTAACTGTTGCATGTGTATAGTAGGATAAAGCAAATAAGCACATTAATGTCATTAGGAATTAAAATTTTTCATAAGAGAGGAATAGATAAAAAATTAAGGAAGTTGAATCTGAAATTATACATTGGAGTTAGAAATATCAGTATTATGTCATAATGTATTTTTTGACGAAACAATCAAACAAACAAAAAACATGTTTCATAGATTTGTCTACTGAAAAGCCTAGAAACAATAACAAACTTGATAGTAATGAACACCCACAATTGCCAAATTGTGGCCTCTAAGTACCATTTCTCAGTAAAACAAATCAAGGCTCCTTGAATACATGGCTGAATTCAGGTCTGAAGCAGAAAATATGCAAGATAAACTGGAATACTGTGTCAAGCCATAGAGCAAGGATACTGTAAAAAACTACAGTGGTCAACAGGACCCCAGAGCCAACCTGAAGAAGCTCTCATTGGCCAAAGACAATTCAATGTAAGCAGTAATTAGGTTAACTGCAATGAGTTGGATACATGAAATATGTTTAAATGCATGAATACATAATAATAATTTTTAAAAATCTTACCAATTACCTTTGAGATTGCTAAGGAATGAGTTGAAGCATTTTTGATTTTGCCTTTCCTAAGTAAAGTAGACTTTCCTGTATTTTTTATTTTATTAAATTGCCTTCTTTTCATGTTTGTATTCCAACTAATAAGTGAAAAGTAATATAATATCATAATTTTTCAACCCTAAATGAAATAAATGGATTTAGGCATTAAGTATAAATGGATACTATCATCACAAAAATAGATATAAGCAGGAATTGTGAGCCTCCCAGAAAAAGATTTTACCTACAAAGTAATCTCTCAAAATACATAAATAGATAAATAAAATTACGAGCATGTAGAAAAACGTTAGCAGTCCTGAAACATCTTATCCTTAGAGAAAGCCCTGCTTGCAAGGTGGGTTGATTCTTGACTGGTGTCTGGAAGCTGAATTTCAAGGGAGTTACCATCATTACCTACTAAGAATGCTTACTGTGCTTAAACTGTTTAAACAAACAATGTGGTTTATG
The DNA here is from genome assembly GCF_037993035.2 of Macaca fascicularis. Lineage (NCBI taxonomy): Eukaryota > Metazoa > Chordata > Mammalia > Primates > Cercopithecidae > Macaca > Macaca fascicularis. The sequence continues at coordinate 63,955,106 of NC_088387.1, forward strand.
GTGAACCCTGCTTTCTTTATGGAAGTCTTGAATTGTATATACCAGGCAGAGGGTGCCTCCATGACAATCCTCAATGGTATACAACATTTTACATGTGCTGTCATTTGCTGCTAAGTGAGTACTGTGTTATCCCACTAGGAGAGGGCTCTTGCAAGTTTGCACCTGATTTCCTCTGGATTTTGTCCCACATAACTTTTCCCTTTGCTGATTTTTCCTTGTATTATTTCTCTGTAATAAATGATGACCATGAGTATGGCTGTATGTTGAGTCCCGTGAGTTTTAGTGAATTACTGAAACTAGAGACCCCAACGCTAAGGCTCTCTACCTTACCACCAGTTTATAAGAATTACATGGAATAGCCGGGCGCGGTGGCTCACGCCTGTAATCCCAGCACTTTGGGAGGCCGAGGCAGGCGGATCACGAGGTCAGGAGATCGAGACCATCCTGGCTAACACAATGAAACCCCGTCTCTACTAAAAATACAAAAAATTAGCCGGGTGCTGTGGCGGGCGCCTGTAGTCCCAGCTACTCGGGGGGCTGAGGCAGGAGAATGGCGTGAACCCGGGAGGCGGAGGTTGTAGTGAGCCGAGATCGCGTTACTGCACTCCAGCCTGGGCGACAGAGCGAGACTCCGTCTCAAAAAAAAAAAAGAAAAAAGAAAAAAAAAAAAAAAAAGAAATACATGGAATAGAGCAACATATAAATAATACTACAGAGATGCAATCAGCAGAGTCCAGAGTGTGAAAAGTTCTGTAGTATCTTTAACAAATAACTGGCAAGACAAACAAAAGAGGGAAAAAAATCCTATCAATTAAGGGTCTTCTGAAATATTTAAAGATAAAATGTAACAATGTGTGAGACTGGTTTTAATGTAATCTAGCAATGGTAGTAGAAGGGAGAAGAGAGTGGAATTACAGAGGAAACAAGATTGGTCATGAGTTGACTTTTGTTAAAATTTAGTGATGGGTTACACAGATTTATTGTGCTTTATAATACATTTTAATGATATTATGTAAGACATTGTAATTAAAGTTGAATTTAATAATTTTTAAATTAAATAAAAATTTGAAATTATATTTGCTAATATTTTAAAATACTCTTGCATATATGTTTATATGAGGTTTTCTCCAATATCCTTTTATCATTGACTGCTTTCAAAATTAAATTTATGTTTTCTTTATATTTTCTCTATGCTAAATTTATGTTTTCTTTGTATTTTCTCTACATGCTAAGAAAAATATATATTAAAAGAATGATCTGTTTCATGAAGATAAAAATAATCCACGAATAATTTAAGCCAAAGTCTTTTTAAGTAGACAATTCTTTAACATTTGTTTTTATTTTTAATTTCTGATTTACCATGATACTTCTTTGTAACTATGTAGTAATGGCTTATATTTTTACAGAAAATGTCCATTTCAGAAAATTCTGATTTGGGGAAAATGTACAATGGTCTCATATAATTAACATTAATTAATAGTCTCATATAGTTTTTTTAGTGTGAATGTGAATATATATGTGTATGTATGTAAATATAAATATTAATATTATTTATAATTTATAATATATTTATGATTATATATTTACATCATAAATAATATACATATTATATACATTATAAAAATGTACATTCTGTGTATATAAATATAAATGTATATATTCATTTTATATGCCCTTTGTCATTTGTAATTATTCCATCTTCCCTCCCATACTCAAATAAACCTAAGATTCTGGACCTTAGCTACAGAAAGTGGAATATAGCATTATATGAAAAAAAATAGGTTATGGGAGGGAAACTGAAATTGAAACACATCCATACCAAGGGATCAATGGAATTCTTTTATAGCGAAGCTGAAAGACCTCGGCATATGGACAGAAAACATGTTTGAAGCTATAAGGTGGACAATGGGGCTACCAAATCAAAGCAAGGGTGCTCCAAAGGCAGAATAAGAGGAGAGATTTCTTAAGCTGCTTAAGCATAGCCTCAGCTGACTCCAATACAAGAAATCATCCCAAAGCTTTTGTTTCTGTGATTTCCTCAGGTTTTCTGTTTTAGATTTCATTTATTTTTGATTTGATATTTACTATTTCCTTTCTCTTCATTTCCTTAGGACTTCTGGAAGTATTGTTTCTAAATTCTTGAAATAAAGTTTAATTCATTTAATTTTTGATTCCTTTTTTTTAATAAAAGTTGTGCATAAGATGTGAATTTACTTTTAATGCAGCTTTAGTTCTACTCCAAAAACTTAGATATATAAATAATCCTAATATCATAATTCTTCTAAATTGTTATTTTTTAAAATTAAAGGTGTAAATAAAATAACAACTAAATTTATAATTTATTTTCTCCTTGATCTGCAGTTAGGCAAATGCATTTAAAGTTTTCAGTGTTTGATTTCCAAAACCATTTTTAAACTTATATTTATCTTCTTACAATTAAAAAAAAATTGATTTCTTCAAATGGAAGATGAAAATCGTATGTGTTGCTTTGTCTACTTTATTAGTTCCCAATACATTATCCATCCCCTCTTTGTCATCTTCATCTTTGTTATGTTGATCCCCTCTTTTTCTTTTTAACAAGTATTTCTTTATAATTTTTGTCTCTTATGTTTAATTTTTAGGTCCATTTATCACAATTATTTAGGCTAGCATTTCCCAATTCGTGACTCCCCCAAAACACTCTATTTTATAATATATTAATAAGTGTTTTGAAAAAAAATCTTTGATGGTAAGGGAAGCCTGTCAATGAGGCTTGCCTGAGGTAAGCACAATTATATTGACATCTTTATTTTAAAAGAGATTTTAAAGAGAGATTAATATAATCATAAATATTGTGGCTTGTCTTCAGTAAGTTGCATTATGCAAACTTTCTCAAAATTGTTTGACTATGGAGTCAATTTGTCCTAGAATATTTTTTAACATTCCATGAAGTTGATGTTTTTGTAACAGAACAACATTGCTTTGGGCTTATTTCTAGATTTTTAACTAATATCGATGCTCACTGCCAGTCAAACTTCCAATTTCTTTCTCACTATTCAGTTTTTAGTTTTGATTTATCTCCTGGTAATGTGGAGCAAATTTTTATATTTCTCTGTGTGAAAAATTACAAAATGGTATATTCTCTGATACATGGATAATCTTAAAACAGCATTCACATACTAACAATAATAACGACAACTTGCTTGGGTATAAAAATCCTTGAGTCATCATAACTGTTTTCTTTCAAGGTACTACAAATGTTTATTTTCTTTTAGCATTCTGAGACCAATTTAGCTGTTGTTCCTCTGATATGAGTCTAGCCTTACACTAAGGAATCAAGCATTTCACTAGAATATGTTTTGATAAGTATCTATTTTTTCCTAAGTCATGGTGAGCCTCTTCCATGTCTAGATTCAGCATTTTTTTGGATGAGAGATGCTTTCTTCTGCACCTTGATTACTTAACTTTGGATTTCCTCTTATTTTTATTATTTATAGCTCATATGTTTATTTTTTTTCCATAGTTTTCTTTCTCTCGTGATTTACAATACTTTATCTTTTTCTTCAGCATACTAAAGGTACTTTTTTATGTTTGTTCTACACACTGATAATTCAATTTTTTTGCAGTTTCAGGCTGGCTCTTCTGGTGCTTCTGAGATTTACTGCGATTTAGCTACCACAGTTTTATTTTGGGGCAATTGCTTCCTATAATGTTTTTTCTCTTCTTGTTTTAATCTTTGTTTATTATTTAATCTTATCTCATGTATAATTTATCTCAGTATGGCAGGTCCTACTTGTATAGAGATAATGTTCTTTTACATGCTGGGACACTTTTCCCCTTCTTTTTTGTTAATTTTAAGTTTTGTATTTGTTTTCTGGCTCACCCTTGAATGAAGAAATGTGTTGCTTCCTGTGGTGAACCAATCAGAATAGGTAGATTTTTTTTTTCTAATTCCCTTTTAATCTATTCCTGGTCAAATTCTTAGTACTGATCCTTCAAATATTCTTATTTGTTTAATAAAAAGCCCATCATAGAATTTTAGAGCAGAAAATAACTATACAAATCATCTAGCCCACTTCTCCTTCTTCTATAGATAAGTTCCTGAGATCCAGGAAGGATAATTGCTTAAGTTCTCTAGCCTTAGCAATGGTAGAACAAAACACTAGAATGTAGGTCAGGTACCTTTGTACTATATCAACTGCCTCACACAAGATTTTTGTTTTCTTATATTTTTATTTTCTATGATTTACTGAAAAGCTTTAAAAGCTGAGATTGAGAAAGAAAACTAGCTTTTTTCTCCCTAAGGGTGATTAAATTAGTACTGAATATTAAAAACCACCCTTGTAAATTGTTGGCTTAATCTTCTGATGTGTTTAAAAAAAAACAGAACACAAACTACATGAGATTACATACTTATTATTATTATTATATTTTAAGTTCTAGGGTACATGTGTAGAACATGCATGTTTGTTACATAGCTATACATGTACCATGGTGATTTGCTGCACCCATCAACCCATCATCTACATTAGGTATTTCTCCTAATGCTATCCCTCCCCTAGCCTCCCACACACCGACAGACCCTGGTGTGTGATGTTCCCCTCCCTGTGTCCATGTGTTCTAATTGTTTAATTCCCGCTTGCGAGTGAGAATGTGCAGTGTTTGGTTTTCTGTTCTTGTGTTACTTTGATAATACCATTTATATCAGTGAACAAATTGAGGATATAACTTATTTATCTAGGATGAATATGTAAAAACTTCCCCATGTAATCTCTGAATTTTAAACATAGACACCTAAATAATTTCTCTCAAACCCAACATTTCTACTAGACTCTCTCCTGCTGATCACATGCTGATCCTTCCCATAGACCTTCACTACTCTCTGGTTCACTGCTAACCGTTCTATTGGGATAAGTAAAAAGTTCGTGAATGAATCTTTTGGGTCACTTTTTATTAGTCAGTATACATTTAATATTTCCATAGTTTCTTGGAAGATTTTTGTTCCTGAAAAACTTCCATAAACTAGTAACTCTCTCTTAAAAAAAATTCTAAAGGATTGATAACTATTATTTTATTATTTTGTATCTGTTTTTATTTTGTTAAGTTTCCAGAATTATTCGACCTTCACTTATTTGCCTTGTTTTTTCTGAAAAGCTTTTGTACATATATTTAATACTTTCTATAATTATTTGATTAGATAATGGAGTAAGCAACTTCTAAAATTTCTTGTGAGTTGTCACCGTAAAAGAACCATAGATAATAATATTGTTTATAGAATACAATTTTTAATTTGGAACTGGACATATGCTAAGTGAACCAAACTGGAAGTCAATCCTTAGGAGTTGTAAACTCAAAAACAAAAACATAACAGCTTATTACCTATATACTTACTTCCCTTTTACCTGTCTCATGATACTGAACAAATTATGTAGCTGGTCATATAGGGAAGCTAAGTTGGTCAAAGTGACCACAATGTGACTACTAACTTGTTTGCTGCTTGCCGTTGATCCTGTATTCCTCAGCTGCAACCCAACCCACTGTGCGCAAATCATCCATTTGGCTCATCACAATGCCCATGGGCCTTGGGAGGCAAGGGAAACCTGTACAAGACGGTAGAATGATGACACGCTTTCTGTTTGCTGAGTGTGAGTAATAAACTGTCTTGCTCTGGTGTAGTAAGTCTTGTTGTCTACTTCTGGCATCTATGGAGTGGTAGCAGGTTCACTCCTTGCCATCCTTTGTGAGGCTGGAGTTGTTCCCTGACAAAGAGGTTAAAGCTTCTGAATGTATGTCTGTTATTTTAACTTGAGATAACTTGAAAATACTTCAAAAAGGAATGAAAGATTGCAGTCCTTGGTGAGATATAAAGGATTGTATAACAATAATGCATACATCTTAATGTACTTTTCATCAATGAAATTAGTGAATCCATTCATGTATGCTATACAAGAGTATGACCAATGAAGTCTGGCTGGTCACAATGCTGACAGGGTCTCTATATTGGATCACTTGAGTCTGGGGTCTGGACCTCAGCCTTGGAATTTCGTGAAATGAATGTTGTCATATGCTGAAAATGAGGTAGCCTCTCATGGATGAAGTTAGTCTAATAAAGGTCATGTTTAAATCAGAAATACAGTTTATTAATTTTTAATGAGAGATACTCTTTCTAGATAAAATAATGGAAGTATTCACTAAGCAAGAAAAGCTCCCTCCGCCTTATCAAGAAGCAAATTCATAATCAAAAGACTGCTTTGTATGATCAGAATCAGAGTCGAGACCGATGGTAATAAGTGAGGCTTGATGAAGCAGCCCTGTCTTTCTTCTCCAGTGCTGTAGTTACTCTAGTTCTTATACATTATTGACTGGCACATTGCCAACTTTCAAATTTCTGGTTCCTATTCTACACTTCTAATGCCTTCTATTCCTGTTTACCTGATACATTGTTTTTCTTGAATGTGTTATTATAACAGATTTAGCTATTTTCCCATGAAAGTATTTTTTGAAAGAACCTGACCAGAAAAATATTTCCAGGTCTCACCCTCACCTGTAGAGGTCTTCAGGCTTTTTAAGATGACTTTGTAAACCCAATCTAACATTTGTTTGTTTATTTCATTGTATAATGATCAGTTTTCAAGGTAACCTAATGCTAAATAATACAGTATATACCTATGATTGAGTATATGCATAATGTCCCAACTTAATGTTAGGTATATCTGTTTACAATCACATATAAATGGTCCAGAGTTTATTTATGTATTTAACAAATATGTATTTTGCATCTACTGTGTGATTAATGCTTTTATAAGTGCTGGTGATATAGTGATTAGACAGTCAAGGTTTCCACCTTCATGTAACACTTCACATTATAGTGACAGTTTTTTTTTTTTGAGATGGAGTCTCATTCTGTCACCCAGGCTAGAGTGCAGTGGTGCGATATTGACTCACTGCAACTTTCGCCTCTCAAGTAGCTGGGACTGCAGGTGCGTGCCACCACAACTGGCTAATTTTTGTATTTTTAGTAGAGACTGGGTTTCACCATATTGGCCAGGCTGCTCTCCCAACTTCTGACCTCAGGTGATCTGCCCACCTCAACCTCCCACAGTGCTAGGATTACAGGTGTGAGCCACCTCGCCTGGTCTATAGTGACAGTTAACGAGTATGAACATACATTTGGCTCTTGAACAACACAGTTTTGCACTTCATGAGTCCACTTATACATGGATTTTTTTCAATACAAATTGCTCTGAGTGTGCTTGCCTTTCCTGTCTCCCATTCTACCTCCTCCATCTCTTCCACCTCCACCACTCTGAGACAGCAAGACCAATCCCTCCTCTTCCTACTCCTCTTCAGTCTACTCAACGTGAAGATGATGAGGATGAAAACCTTTATGATGATCCATGTTCACTTAACGAATAGTAAATATATTTTCTCTACCTTATGATTTTCTTAATAATATTTTTCTTTTCTCTAGCTTACTTTACTGTAAGAATACAGTATATAATACATATAATATATGAAATCTGTTTTAGTTGACTGCTTATGTTATCAGTTAGGCTTCCAGTCAACAGTAGGTTATTAGTTTCTAAGTTTTGGGGGAGTCAAAAGTTATATGTGGATTTTCAACCTACTGTGTGGGGGGAGGGGGGAGGGGGCTAGCTCCCTGACCCTCATCTTTGTTTGAGGCTGAATCATATATTTATAGCATAATTTCAGATAGTAATAAGCTTAGGAAGAAAAATGAAGCCAAGTAAAAACTGAAGAAAGATAAAGGTGGCTATTTTAGATGGTATCATGACAGTGTAAATGGTTCTTGGAGCACTAAAGACTACAATGGGAATGTCATTAAACAAACAGATGTATTTGCAAATTCTCTTATATCCAATTTGATCATAAAAACATTGTAATAACTGTAATGTAAATATGCAACATCAGTCAGCAAATCTTGTATTCACTTATCTTTGTGATACAGACATTACTATTGATTGGTTATAAAAAGAAAATATAAAAATGTTTATTCAAAGGCAGTCAATATGTAAATACTTTGAAGGCACTGTTAATGGGACTGATACTTGAATGTGTGATTAAATGGATGCTATAGAAATTCAGACAATGTTCAGAAATTCTCAAACTTCAGTTAGTATATTAGTCTTTTGTTCTTTCATAAGCCACAAAAAGCATGCAGCATACGGTAATGTGTCGAGAATTTTTTTAAAAATCCTATTTATGTGTATAAGTTCACATAAGATGTATCTTCCTTTGCGTATTATATAATAATGCTAAAATATGAGGTCATTTAAGGATTTGCCAAACATGGTAAAAGAAATATATTTGCAGTTTTTACATTAGGATACAATTATGCTTTGGAAAAGTACTATTGCCTAAATACATCTTGAAAATATGCTTTTGAGAAGGAATGAATAGCACACAAATTCTGATTTCTTTTAAGTCATCTTGAAAAACAGACTACAGACACGAGCTGAGCTTTAATAAAATGCTAATTAGGAGTGCATGCTACAATTTGAATGGTGGCTATATAAAATGTACAGAAATAACAGTAGAGGACGGGTGTCTGGCTTTGGGGAACTACCTGTGATATCTAGGTGCTACTCCTTTGATGGCATGACTCTAAAACCTCTAGTGCTGCCAGGGACTTTGATATTATCTATTCAAACTCTCAATTTGCAGAAGAGGAACTAAGGTTTAGCATGGGTAAATGACTTGTTCAAATCCCGTAGCAAGCTGGCCATTACTGGTGATTTGGTGCCACACCTTTTGTCCCATGCTGCCTCTCATCCCTCATCCCCTCCCATTCGATTTTCCACCATTTTGTTGAACTTCACAGCACAAGGGCTTAGAAAGAAAGTGCAATTCACAGGTGTAAATTATCCTTTTGTTTGCTAGTTCCTCCAGCGAAATACTTTGAAGAAGAAAACGATGACAGTAAAATGAAAAATGAGGTTTAGGAATTTTATTTATCCATCTTTTTCTTATGTTTCTGCCATAAGAAATTTTAAAAATTCATAAACGTGAATAAGATGATATCAGACATAGAGACTGGAAATACCCCATGTACTTACTTATAGATTGGAGCTAAACGCTGAGTACACATGGACTTAAAGAAGGAAGCAACAGACACAGGGGCCTACTTGAAGATGGAGGGAGGGAGGAGGCAGAGGATCGAAAAACTACCTATCAAGTACTACGCTTACTACCTAGGTGATTAAATAATCTCTACACCAAGCTTCTGTGACATACAATTTACCTATATAACAAACCTGCACATGTACCCTCAACCTAAAATAAGAGTTAAAAAACAAAAAAAGAAATAGAGGTTGGGAGGAGAGGATTGGGGCAGTGTTGGTTAGACAAGGAAGAAAAGGTGAAAAGGGGTCTGCTGGACCCTGAGGTTGATCATAGTTCGTTGCCCACTAATTCTCTCTCTGGGAGTTTATTTTTCTTTTCTGAATTTGAAAAGGAAAATATTAACCATTCTGGGTCTTCCTTTCCTTATCTGTAGGATGAAGAGGGTTGACTAACCTCTGAAGTCCTTTCTAGTCTCACTAATCAAGGACTGGATATGTACTCAGCCTTTTGGAAATGTTATTGGAAGATACACAGAATACTGTTTTTTTTTTGTTTGTTTGTTTTGGAGACAATGTCTCACTCTGTTGCCCAGGTTGGAATGCAGTGACGCAATCAAGGCTTAGTATAGCCTCAACCTCTTGGGCTCAAACGATACTCCCACTTCAGCCTCCCAAGTTGCTGGGACTACAGGCATTCGCCATCATGCCCAACTAATTTTTGTCTATTTTGTAGAGACAGGGTTTCACCATGATGCCCAGGCTGTGTGTCTAACTTCTGGACTCAAGCAATCTTCCTGTCTCAGCCTCTCAAACTGCTGGGATTAGAGGCGTGAGCCACTGCCCACAGCCCACACATAATTCTTGACTGAGCCTCTATCAATGCTGTCTATGTACAACTGGAAAGTATTGATGTCTGTGTCCAAGTAGATATAAAGCTATCCTTGCTGGTCAGTTAATAAGTCAGTTAATTTGGAATTACAGTCAACTATTGATTAGCCAGAGTAGTAAGTGGAGGGGGAGTGGGTACAGTGAGAGACAGCATAGATGACCACAAATCCTATGTGAAACAAGCCCTTGTTTTCAATTATCAGTACAGCATGGTGGTTAGTAGCATGCAGTTAGTCTTGTGTTTAAAACCCAAATCTACACTTCCTAGCTGTGTGACTCTTATCAATGCCTATAAGGGCTTACATTGTATATATTTTTTCTTACTATATCTGTGACTTAATGTCTTGCCTCATCCTCCTGTTCTCACTTTTTTCTACCACAAAGTTCTCTTGCTCTGCTGTGGTCAGGCCAAGCATGCTCTCATCTCAGGGGGTTTGCATAGGCTGCTTCTCCCTGGACAGCTCTTCCTCCTTCCCTGGACAGATAACTGCATGAAGCATCACTCTTCTCTTTCCAATTTTCTTCATATGTCACCTTTTTAGGGAAACTATCCTGGCTATGCTAAAGATAATGACAGAAATCCAACTATTTGTATTCTTACCTTACTTAATGTTTCTTTATAGTTACTTCCTGAGATATTATTAATACATATGTATTTTTGTTTGTTTGTCTTTTGTCTGTTCACGTAAGGAAGTAAACTCTTTGATGACATCCTTGTGTCTATTTTTACCATTTCCATATCACCAGGGTCTAAAACAATGCCTGCACACAGTAACTGTTCAGTACATATTTGTTGAGTAAATGCATGCTACCCAGTGGAAGAGCTGGTAACAGAAATGGTTACATGTTTCTCCTCTGGGAAGAAAGACTGGTGATAATGGAGGAGGGCAGGGCCCTTACTTCCCATCTGTTACGTTTGTTTTTACCCTGTGCATATTACACTCGTTATAAATTATTTTGAAGAGATTATGGCTGGATCCTGGTCTAAAATATGCCACCACACTATGCACATTTAATCTGTATTTAATTTCATTTCTTCCACTTCAATCTACTTTGCTTCTGATCATAAATGGAAATGAGCCAGCAGAAAGGAGATGGCATCTATCCACCCTGTATGTGTGTGGGAGTTCACTGTTCTGGAACCTGAACGCCATGAACCCTCACTAATGACCATAGATATGAACCTAGGAAAATACTTGTAAATGAATTAATTGAAATGATACACATTAAAAATGTTGCTAATGTGAATGTGAATGCAAATACAAGTAGATACAATCAATTTAAGTGAATGCACCAGACCATTCACGTGGCCACAATTTCTCAAGCCCCACTAACTTCAAATATTTTCTGTATCTGGCTAGCTTTATTTATGTCTCTTCAGCGGTTTGCCTTAGTGTGGAAGAACTGTATTAGAAGAAAAGACTGATGACATGGTGAGCAACACTGGAGGTGGGGGTTGGAGTATAACATGTGACAAATTAACTTCTCCCTGATTGTTATCTCTGGCAGGTGTTTTGTCTTCCAATATGAAGTATGTAAAAAAATATTCAGATCTGCACTCTTTTTGGTTGTATGATATTAGAGACATGAAAAACAGACAACCAATTAAAGAACACCTTTACACAAGGGCACGGAAGCATTTATATCAGTGAAAAAGAGAAAAATGCCTTTGCTTTTCTCCCCCCAGCCCCCGTCACCACCTCCCCCACCCCCAACAGACACACACACCTCTCCCTCACACATCTAATTCACACACACACACACACCCATGCACACACATCCCAATTTCTCACCCCAGGGCTTGGATGATCAATGCTCAGACTCGGCCTTGCTCCTGCTGAAGTCACAAGTGAGTTCTAACAAACCCCCCTCTAAGACTGCCTCCTATCGCCTGCTCTTCAGGACATGAGGAACACATCCACTGAAAACCATGTTTTCTTTGCATCCTAACTGAAACAGCATTAAAGGGGGAAATGGGAATTCAGCTCTGCCAGCTACAGTATCTCTCCTATCAGTTCACCAATAAGGCCTGGTAGGGACCTGCCGAGCCTCTGGATAAATTGTATTTTCCAAGGGTTAATTAAGCTGTCTTGAGCTTCTGCATGAAGAGGAACAAACTGGCACTTGCAGCGCTTTCTGAAACCTGCTGTCGACATTACAGTCCCTGCTGCTTTTAGCTATATCGATCCGATGCCTGACCTGTGAAATCCTTGATGGCTGCTAACACTAGAAGCTTACTGGAGCTTTCCAAGGGAGCTTCGGGACAGCTTGTGTAGTCAGGTACAATTACCTATCCCTCCAGGAGAGCCAATTAGTTCACAAAGAGCTGGAGCAGAACAAATGTTTTGTATGTGATTTAGAATCCTAAAAAAGAAAAGGAAAAAAAGAGAAAAAAAGGCTTTGTTCTGTCTGATTCTTTTGTTCCTAATTTTATGATTATTGTTCGATTCACAGTGGTCCTCACATTTCCTCACATGTTTCTGAAAGAATGATAAGAACATGATAAACCAGATTTACAGTCTTCTCTCTTTAAACTATGAAAATTGCCTTGTGCTATTTAAGATCCAGTTTCTGGACTAATTGTATGAACTCAAAGATAGAAAACCCAAGTTTGTTCTACTTTCTGCGTTTCAGAAACTTTTCTTCTAAATGATACAATAAATTTTAGTCATAGTGAATTGCTCCCAAAAAATAGGATGAATGGCAATGACTCCTGCCTCTTAGTTTTGCAGGTAGAATGTAAAAATAAGAGATTCCTAGATAGAAATACGCTACACATATCCAGGCCTATATTAACATTGGCAAGATTGGTTTTTAAGTACAGCTAAACTTTAAAGACTGTCAACTAATACTGTAGTGGCCTTTGAATACAAGCAATGACACAACTGATCTACATCTGTATGCCCTGAGTCCAAGACTGTTTCCCCAATAATAAATATCAGTGTTACTGAGATATTCACATTCCCTTGACCATTTTCCTTTTTGACCAATGATATTAATTTATGAACTAACCATAGGATGTGGTCTGTTCATTGAATACATTAAAAAATTTTATTCTTAATACTATCTAAATCATGCAGGGATCAATAATTAGCTCTTAAAACATAATGGAGCAGTAGAATTAACTGCACGTGAAATTTAATGTACTCAAATATCAAATAAACATCAAAATGAGGGAAAAATAAAAATCAGTTATTATTTTTAATGATAGAAAACAAAAAACATGGTTTTGAATCTTCCAGTAAATACAATCACATATATATGATATATATCATATGATACATATGTGTGTGTATATATGCACATACACACATATATGCATATAACTGTGTGGTAGCTGTCAAACTAACTGGGACCAGATGCCTCGGTACCAGCTTAGAAGAGGCTTCTATTTCTTTTTCTGGAAAGAAGTACAATGAAGCTGTTAAAAAGGTTTCATTATATTTTAAGTAATCTAAGTAAAAGTAGTTTCTTGACCTAAATTAGAGTCACAAGTTCAAAGACATTAAAAACAAAACATAACAAAAATATCAGTCAGTTGTGTCTTACTTTAGCTCCTCTTAGTAAAATCTGATTTTATTAATTTATAATAAAATGATAATTGCACAAGGAGAAGTAAGGACCTAATATGGACCTGAGGTAGGGGAACTAGAGGCCTCCATACATGGGGGTAGAGGGCAGGAACCCAGATGTATGTCAATGCCTGAGTGCCTGAGATCCTCCTGTGTCCTGAGAAGGTCTGATGTTTGTCTCATGGACACAGTCAGTGTCAGTGAAAGTAGATTCACTTTGCCTCAACCTCTCTATATGAGGGAATAACTGCACAGCCTCAGTCTTTTGTTGTTCTATTTGTAAAATGGATGGGGAATTTGGCAGCAATGATAGTCTACTGTTTCAAATGCTTTCCTCTCTCCCTTGTTAATGTCAGGTAGTGTTGAGAAGACTCCAGTTAGGGTGAGATAGTTCATTCCATTTGTGGTTATATATATATATATATATAAAATATATTATTTATATATAAATACATAAATTTATATAATATATAGTATATATGTCTACATATACTTTTAAATATATATGTATATATGTCCACATATACTTTTGTTGGTTAGAAAATACATGTTTTGAAAATGAGATCAAAAACATAAGATTTTAATTCCTCTGGAGTCCTCAGTTTATTGCATGATCACTGATCATAGCCTTATCCAATCTAGGTGATTTTTACATGTTACAAGTTATGCTCTGAGAAAGCATGGGGTAGGTAATGCAAATCCTTCACTATCACTGGAAACGCAATCTAACGCTGGTTTCAGTAGTATGACCCTGAAATATGAGCTACATGGTACTTATTTATTTTTCAAAATGTATCTTTTTACAAGAGATAATTAATTTAAAGCACCAATGAGAATTATTTGAGTTAGTAAAAATTTAGTAAATTCTTCCTCAATGTATAAATAGGTCTTCTGAATAGATTATAGCTTTTGTTCTACTTCAATTATAAGAGATTATCATCAAAAGTGAGCCTGGAACCTGCAGATATGAATTAAAGACCATCAATAAACCTTCCTATTTTTTTTTCTCACCTCCTCTATTGAGTCTTGTAGTAAGAGGGAAAATAGTTTCCTAAGGATTCAAGTTGAAAGCTTTCAATCTGTTTAACAGTATAAAGTACATGATCATCTGATTTTTGTAAATTGTAAGAGGACTTAGAGCTACGTGCTGAAGATACAAATGAGATCCCAAACTATATTTGCATGTTTGAAATATAAATGTCCATGATATTTAATACAGTGGCAGACATTTTAAAACTGTGTTTTAATAAGGAAGTAGCAAGTTAGTGAAACCTGGAGACTCTTCTGAAAGCTTCATTTCTAAAATATCAAGAATATTCTTCCTATTGAAAAATTGCTGCTGATATTTGTACAATGCCTACTTTCTTCTCCAAATAAGGCATAAATAATCCATGTTTTTGCCCTCCGAGACATGCCTATAATTCTAACTAAGTATGGTTCTTCATATGAAGACCTAAAGAAGAGAAAGAATGGATTCCCCAAACTTAATATATGTAGTGTTCAAATGAGAAAGTGAATAAAGCCTCAAATCCAAACATAGAAAAAGAGAATTAAAGAACCACATAGAGGGGAGAGTGCTTGTACAAGTCTAAATGTTTACTGCTTCACAGTCCATTAGGACTGGAAGAAGGCTTAGTGCAAAACGAATGAATACTATTATTTTATTTTATATTTTATAGTATTTTTCAGATAGGGTCTCACTCTATTACTTAGGCTGGAATGCAGTCTCATGATCACAGGTAACAGCAGCCTCTAACTTCTGGGCTCAAGCAATCCTCCTGCCTCAGCCTCCCAAGTAACTAGTACTACAGGCATGCATTACCATGCCCAGCAAATTTTTTATTTTTTCTTTTGTAGAGGTGGAGCCTTGCTATGTTGCCCAGGCTGGTTTTGAATTCCTGGCCTCAAGCAATCCTCCGTCCTTGGCCTCCCAAAGCAGCATTAGCCACCTCACCTGGCCCGAATACTATTTTAAATGCTGCAGGGTGCTTATTTCTTTTATAAATCTATTGTTATACGTTGAACATATTGGAATGTATTTATTATTAACAGTGAAAATAGGACACTTTTAGTTTCAAGTTTATTTCTACATTAATCCAAATTCATCTCTAATGCAATCTTCCTAATGGTGAAAAACTCACCAAAAGGATATCTGTCCTTATACCCAAAATAAAATTTTTACTTTTTGCTAAATTATAGTCATAGTATTTCTAATGTGCAAAAATTCTCATTGCTAATCTCTCACAGTAAACTTTTTTTTTTTAAATTTAATTCTCAGTTCTGGAGGATACATGTGCAGGATGTGTGGGTTTTTTCCATAGGTAAACGTGTATGGTGGTGGTTTGCTGCACCTATCAACCCATGAACTGGGTATTAAGCCTTGCATTTTTTTAAATAGAGATTTTTTTTGATAATTTGTAGTCTGGTAGTCTATGGGAAAATTAATGTTTTATTCTGTTGTACCTCCGGTTGTTCAGCACTTTCAGATTTTGCTGTCAATTATATTCCATCTGCATTATATCTTCCAAAATTCAGCAAATCTGATAATACTTTTTAATGTTTTCTAATGTAACTCCTGATCTACTCTCATTTTTATATTTTGCTATCATTATCAATGGGATTTAGGGAGTGGGTAGAGATACATTTATGTGTTTGCATATATTTAGATTTATGTGTTTGCATATATTTATAAAAATTTCACATTTGACACATCTTTATATTCTGGACATATAGGCCTCTTATAATATACATCATTATTTTTCATGGTGTCAAAGATTGCATTATGTAGTGTTTAAGACTCTATGATGGTATTAAATTAATCTTGTTCAAATAATATTAATTGAAGTTTACTTTGTTCAGGAGACAATGTTGAGATGATGCTCTTCATTTCTTTCCTCATATCTTCTATTCTATTCTAGGCCATAAGATGTTCTTCACCAATTCTTATAGGCTGTCTCTCTTACCCCATATCCCAGTTTTGGTAAATATACCATAAACATTATTTAATAGTTCATGATATCTATGCTTTATACTTAATTGGGGGAAAATATCAAGTTAATTTAACATCTCTAATAATCCACATAATTTCCAGACATAAACAATGCACAGTTTCTTTTTCCTGTGAGATTCTATCTTTCCATGTTGCTGACTTCTGTGTAAAAATTGGTGGCACTATCAGTAGGCAATGTCTTACCTTTTCTCCCCGACTAGTGATGATAAATTCACCCTTACATACTGAGAATTACCTTTCAAGTTCCATCAGGCTCATGATTTTAAAATGTACGGGTGAGCCTGGGTGTATGCATACTATGATTAGGAAATTGACCCTATAATCTAGTATCATCATCGACATCATCATATAGCAACACTCTGAACTTGGTAACACTAAGTGCAAAGATGAGAGAAACCTTATACTTTTAGTGTATTTAGTTTTAGGAACTTTTTTATTTCCTAAAAGATGTAACTTAGCTTAAGAAAAAAATTTACTATATATTGAAAATTCAGCTTTTGCAGAATAGAAGAAAGAAAACATTAGACTGGTAGGAGTCAAGAAACAATGTGTTGAGTTGAGTCTGGTGCTAATTGAATGGTTTTGAGGAGGTCAATTAGCCTATCTGGACCTTTGTTGCCTCATATTTAATCTGAAGGGGTTGGATGAGGTGATATTTACTTCTCCTTGCATACAATTTCCACTGTATAGAACTCAGTGTGAATAGAATCAAATCCATAATGAGGTCATATGGATTACTTTCTTCAGTGGCTTAAGATTTCTAGATGATTTGGGGAAAAATACGTATTGCATAATACTTCTTGTCTAGTGTTGAAAAGCCCACTAAATGCAAGTCTATGACGCGAAGCCCTCAAATTAGTAAGAAGTAAATAAAAGATGGCAGAAATATAAATATGTAGAGTCAAATAGTAAATTTACCAAGGGGCTACAGTGTTCTAAACACTGAAACAAGTGCTGGAATGTTGGGAGGACATGGTGGTGCGATGGGGGAGAATATAACATGGGAAAAGAAGTTTTGCCATGGAAAGACCGAATTCAAGCTGTTATCTTAAGTAATATTATCTGTTGTTAACTCTTTTTGTGATACTATTTTATTCAGTTTTTTTGAATAACCTTTTTACTTATAAAAATTTCAGATAATGTAATAATATCAGTTGCTGTTAATTTCTTTGTAATGCACAAAGGATGGAATATAGAGTCAGAAGGACTTTTTTTTCCCATCTCTTCATTCTGGGCCTCTTAGTGGAAATATCTTCCTCTGATAGCATGGCCATGAATATGTTACTCTTCATAGCTCACTTTAAAAAATCTATAAATGAGAATTATATTTAACTTTCCTACATCACAGAAATAGTGTGAAAACAAGTAAATGACTGTATGTAAAAGATGAATATGGGAACTATAATAAATACCTTAATATGCAGAAAAGTGTTTAAGTATGTAACTGCAGTTCTAATATTTTTTCACAATTTAATAACAATTGCCATTTTTTGTGGGATATATGCAAAGTGATTACCCTTTTTTCATTACTGGAACTACCTAGTTCATTTCTGGGCTAATGAATCAAAAGAAAAATGCCCTATCAATAGTTAGAATCTGTATTATAGACATGGAACAATGAGGAAAGTGGTGGCAAATCCATCACAAAGATATGTTAAGACAAATGCTCAAAATGAGCTTAGATGGAGAAAAAGTGCATTACAATCAAGACAAAAGTCACAGCACCAATTCCAACAAATCAGATAAGAGCAAAAGTTATCTCTGTTTCTCCTTTATAAGCAGGTCAAAGCTGGCAACAGAGATGGGAAAATAAATTTTCTGGATCATCATCTTCTGAAGTTTTGAAAAAAGGAATATTCTGCTCCCTCTTCTCCTCCTCACCTTTTTGTCTTTAAGACTTCTAAACTCTGAGTTGCTTGGATATAATTTGCATGAAGTTATCATGGCCACACATCAGTCTGTTCTTGGGGAATGTAACAGACACGCATCATTCCACGACATCTGACAAGAAGCTCAGAAAATGAAGTTGGTGAAGGTATCATTGTCTTCTAAATCAAGGCCCAAATTGTCAGAAAAAGTGAAGGTGGCACATCCACAGTGAAATCCATAGCCAACTTTAGGCTTCAGTGGAGATGGCCCTGGCTTTCACCCAGAAGTCCTAGATTGGGTTGCAATTAACAATGCAATATTTAACATTACTCTATGTTTTTTTCATTTTCAGTTTCCTTATCTGTAGTAAAGATTAACACCTACTCTCTCTGTCACCTTAGGTTATTCTGAGAGGCAAATGAGATCATGAATCTGAGAATACTTACATAAATGTTACTTTAATTCACTTTTATGTATGTATCCTTGCTTTATGAACAATGTTTCTTCCAGGTAAGGATGTGTATGTTCAGGATATATACCTAGTAAAATTCCTGGTGCAGAGTATTTGTTAAATGTTTGTTAAATCTGAGTGAACTCAAAGCAACTTGGAAAAACCAGAGTTTGGAAGAAATAACAATGAAGCGAACCAAAATGTTAATTCCCTCTTTCATTTTTGTTATCTCCTTTCTTTCTTCTCTTTAATTTCTATTGAGATCTCTAAAAATGTGGAAGGTTTTACTTTTCAAAGGAGAAGCCATTGCATTTCCCTTCCCTTATGGGTATTATCAATTTCTCTCTGCCTTTTTACAGGCAACCTTGGAGGTATTGTGGGTTTGTTTCCAGACCACCAAAATAAAGTGAGTCACACTAATTTTTGGTTTCCCAGTACATGTAAAAGTTATGTTTACATTATACTGTGTCTATTAAGTGTGCAATAGAATTATGTCTCTCTCTATATCTATATATATACGAATTAAGGTATAAATACATAGATACATATGTCTTAATTGAAAAATACTTGCTGAGTGTAGTGGTTCACATCAGTAATCTCAGCTACTCAGGAGGCTGTGCGGGAAGATCTCTTGAGGCTAGGAGTGCAACACCAGCTTGAGCAACATAGTGAGACCTCATCTCTTAAAAAAAAAAAAAAAAAAAAAGAAAGAAAGAAAAAAAAGAAAAAACTTATCTGGGCATGGTGGTATGCTTCTATAGTTTTAAGTACTTGGGAGGCTGATGTGGGAGGATTGCTTGAGCCCGGGAGTCTGAGGCTGCCATGAGCTATGATTGCCCCACTGCACTCCATCCTGGGCAACAGACAGAGACCACAACTCAGAAAAAAAATGCTTTATTGCTTAAAAATGCTATCATCTGAGCCTTCAGCAAGTCATAATTGTTTTTCTGGTAGAGGGTCTTGCCTCAATGTGCATGACTGCTGATGATGACAGTGATAGTGTTGAAGATTAGTGTGTCTGTAGCAATTTCTTCAAATGAGACAAAGTTTGCAGCATCAATTGACTCTTCCTTTCATGAAAGATTTCTCTATGGCTTGTGAAGCAGTTTGATAGCATTTTACCTCTGGTAGAACTTTTTTCAAAATTAGAGTCAATCCTCTCAAATCCTGCTGCTGCTTTATAAAATAAGTTTATGTGATATTCTAAATCCTTTGTTGTCATTTCAACAGTATTCACAGTATCTTCACTAGGAGTAGATACTATCTCAAGAAACCACTTTCTTTGCTCATCTACATGAAGCAATTCTTCATTTGCTCAATCATGAGATTGCAGCAATTCAGTCACATCTTCAGGCTGCACTTTAATTCTAGTTCTCTTGCTATTTCCACCACATCTGCCGTTACTTTCTCCACTGAAGTCTTAACCACCTCAAAGTCATTAATGAGGATTGGATCAACTTTTTCTAAAACTCATGTTAATATTGATATTTATTTTTACCTCTTCCCATGAATCACCAATGTTTGTTTATTTATTTATGTATTTAAGATGGAGTCTTGCTCTGTCACCAGGCTGGAATACATGGAGTGCAGTGGCGCAATCTCAGCTCACTACAACCTTCACCTCCCGGGTTCAAGTGATTTCCCTGCTTCAGCCTCCCGAGTAGCTGGGACTACAGGCACACACCACCACACCTGGCTAATTTTTTGTATTTTGGTAGAGATGGGATTTCACCATGTTGACCAGGATGGTCTTGATTTCCTGACCTCGTGATCCACCCGCCTTGGCTTCCCAAAGTGCGCGGATTTCAGGCCTGAGCCACCACACCCAGCCAGATCACCAGTGTTCTTAAAGGCATCTAGAATGGAGAATCCTTTACAGAGGTTTTAAATTTATTTTCCCCAGATTCATCTGAAGAATCACTATCTATGACAGGTGTAGCATTAAGAAATGTATTTCTTAAATAATGACTTGAAATTTGAAATTACTCCTAGATCCATGAGCAGCAGAATGAATGTTATGTTAGCAGGCATGAAGACAACATTAATCTCCTTGTACATCTCCATTGAGTTCTTGGGTGACAAGGTGGATTGTCAATGAGCAGTAATATTGTGAAAGGAATCTTTTTCTCTAAGCAGTGGGTCTCAATAGTGGGCTTAAAATGTTCAGTGAACCACGCTGTAAAGAGTTGAGCTGACATCCAGACTGTTGTTCCATTTATAGAGCAGAGACAAAGCATATTCAGCATAATTCTTAAGGGCCCCAAGATTTGCTGAATGGTAAGTGAGCATTGGCTCTGACTTAAAATCACCAACGGCATTAGTCCATAACAAGAGTCATCTTGTACTTTGAAGTTTTGAAGCCAGGAATTGACCTTTTCTCTTTAGCTATGGAAGTCCTAGATGGCATTGTTTTTCAACAGAAGGCTGTTTTATCTACACTGAAAATCTATTGTTTATTGTAGCATCCTATATCAATAATGTTAGCTTTATCTGGATAATTTGCTATAACTTCCACATCAGCACTTGCTACTTCATCTTGCACTTTTATGTTAAAGAGATGACTTCTTTCCTTAAATCTCATGAACTAACCTCTTCTAGGTTCAGATGTTTCTTCTACAGCTTCCTCACCTCTCTCAACATTCGTAGAATTGAAGAGAGTTCAGGTATTGCTCTTGATTAGGCTTTGGTAAGGGAATGTTGTGGCTAGTTTGATTTTCTATCCAGACCACTCAAACTTTCTTCTTAGCAATAAGATTGTTTCACATTCTTATCATTTGTGTGTTCACTGGAGTAGCACTTTTTAAATTTATTTCAAGAACTTTTCCTTTGCATTCACATCTTGGCTAACTGGTGCAAGAGGCCTAGCTTTCAATCTATCTGGGCTTTTGATATGCCTTCCTCATTAAGTTTAATCATTTCTAGCTTTTGATTTAAAGTGACAGACACATAACTCTTCCTTTCACTTGAAAGCTTAGAGGCCATTGTGGGGTTATTAATTGGCATAATTTCAATATTATTGCGTCTCAAGGAACAGAGAAGTCCAAGGAGGGGGAGAGAAATAGGAGAATGGCCAGTTGGTGGAGCATTAAAAACACACAACATTTATCAATTAAGTTTGCCACTTTATATAGGCGTGGTCCATGGTGTCCCAAAACAATTACAATAATGACCCTGATCACAGATCACCATAACAGACATAATGATAATAAAAATGTTTGAAGTATTGTGACCATGACCAAAATGTGATACAGAGACAAATGAGGACATGCTGTTGGAAAAATGGCCCTAATAGACTTACTCTATGCAGGCTTGCCACAAAGCTTCAATTCATAAAAAACATAATAAAATGAAGTGCAATAAAACAGGATATGCCTGAATGTAACTTTTAAGCATTATCAGAGCCCTTCTATTTTTGCAGAAAATTGTTCTTGACACTACAATTCTTCCAGCTATTTTGAAATCCTTTTTTCTTCCTAAGAAATCTCAATTTATTGATTGTCTAGTTTAAAAGAACTACTTCTATTCCCGCCACCCCCACCCCCACCACCACTCCCAACTTAATGTTTTGCAATTTTACGTTCATAATTTTACTCTACCCCAACTATTCTCAGTAGGGTCACCAATGAATTCCTTCTAGATAAATTCACAGCCCCTTTTCTAGCTTTACCTTAGTGGTACTTTCTACTGCATTTTACTTCATCAGCTTTCCTTTCTTCCTTGCTACCCTTTTCCACTTAACTTCAATGACACCATAATTTCTTGCTTCTCAGACCTTTCAAAATACTCATTTTGTGTCTCTTTTTCAGGTTCTTTCTGCCTCTTTTCCCATTAATGGCTATTTTGGGGTTGCTCAACTATGCTTTCTCCTACTTCTCTCTGATCCTCACCTTACCCAGAAAGCTTATGTGGGCTTTATTATTACCACTACACAGATGGTATCCAAATCTTTCTTCTCTCTAAGAATGTTTCTTATTCTGATCAATGTGTCACTTAAATTTTTTTTTGCCAGCATTTAAAACCCACAAGTTAAGATATTTTATTCATTGGAGAGGAATAACTAGAGGCCATCTAAGGACCAGAAACAAGAAAAGCTCCTTTGAATTAACTGTCATATTATCAGGAACTAAATGTACATGCCTGCAGAACTGGATACAGCTAAAAATTTTCTTGAAGGCCACTGTTTAGCTTTGAAGATAAACAGAAATGGAAATTTAAATGCACTTGCCTTTCTTTCCTTCCTGCAAATGGCTTATAAATGGTATTGCACATCGTAGACACTGATGTGTTCAACTAAATAAATATAGCAACAGTTAATGAGGACAGAAATAAAATGTTAATTAGAAGTACTATATGGTGAAAAGCAGACTTTCCTAACTCCGGATCTCTACTTACATCACATTTCAGTGGTGGACATTTGACCAAGTAGTAACAAGATTAAGTAAGACAAAATCAGTTTGGTCAGTTTAAAAAGAGTAAGTATAGGGCTTTGAGTATAAAACATCCTTGCATAAATGATAATATTTTAAGTCTAGTTCTGGGAACTTAAACCTTATGACCTCATTTGAGCATGGCTTTGGACACTAGAATTATGAGTTTGTGATGGGTCAGAATTTCTCTGAGAATACATTTTTCAGGAGAGAGTACTTAGAGGCTCAGCAATGCTTATTTATAAATCTGGTTTAACAGAATAGGAAAATATACCAAATGTGGAGAAATTGCTGAAGAGAAAGAGAGAGAAAAGGAAAAGTGTATAGGAATGTTATGAGAATGATACAATTTGAGCCCATCTCATTTGAATAATATAGAAGGGCCTGACTTGACTCTCAATGCCAGTGAAAAATTTTGTTAGACTACCAGCATACAGGGCTATACCGGAAAGTGTGAGTCAGGCAACAGGTACACGACTGATACAATAGATATGTTTGCATCCTGAGATATATTTGCTGCCTGCTCTGGTAGGATCTGTGTTGAACTGAGTTACTAAATGATTTATATGTAGGAAGAAATTGAAAACTGTTCACAGTACCCTCTGGGTGGCTCTGTAGCCCAAGAGATGAGTAATTAATAAATGAAAGCATTTTCCACTCCCAGTGGTCTGCCATGTGTCAAGCTGGGCTATTGGAAAGACCAGGGGGGAAATTACCCATAAGTTTCTGAGGTTAAGATGATTTCATGAAACATGTTCCTAGAGTATCTGTGTTATTGATTTTATATACACATTGTGTTCGCATGTGCATGTGTAAATTTAAAAAATTATTTGGTGCCCAACAACATATTACATACTAATACTAATCCAGGAATACTAATGTATTCCTGAAGGGAATCATTCTACAGAGTTGCATTTTTAAAATTTCTAGACCCACTTCTACTTGGTTCTTCAGAAAATCATGACCTCTTTAACTCTGGTTGTAGTTACTTACATATTAGACCATCTGTTTTTGTTTACTTAATAAATGTCAGTTCTCTGGCATTGATGAAGTAAGAGTTTTGGAAAGCTGCTGATACACGTTAAATTTTTGAAGAATTTACTTTAACTAACTGAGATTCTTTACTATGGGAACTTTTCTCATCATTGTGTAGATTGGTGCTCATCAGTGAAGTATAATCAAAATGGACCAAAAAAATTTTTTTGGCATATCTTCTGCTCTTCATGAAGACTTCTTCATGAAGATCAGACACTATTATTTGCAAATTTCCTCTGCCTCATCGATCAGTATACCAGGCTATAGTAAACTGGAGTTGATTAAATCTCTCGTGCATCCTCACTTCTATCACACACATATGATCTTGCCTTTGATATCATTACTGTAGTAAGCTAGCAAACGTCCAGAAAACTCATAAATTTGGTTGAACAGAAAGTACTGATGTTAGATTTCAGAATATAATTTAGAATTCTCTGTTTTTTTAATCAAGTCTACAATAATTTTAATTGTTTGATGTCTTCTTGAATATCCTAAAATACTGAATCTCAAATTTGACCTATGAAATACCAATTGATTGATAATCAGGATTCTTTTAATGGGGGAAGCCAAATCGATAAATGGAATTTCTTTCTCTTGTTCTGGTAGTAAATGACAATGCAATGTAATCTTAAAGACTCTTTAAACGTACTAACTCCCATCTTTTATTTAGTAAACTGCAAAGTTACTAAAATTTGTACTTTAATAGTACAAATTTCATATTTAATATTAAGGGTTTGAATCAGAATTGTACTAAGAGATCTTTTTGCTGCATAATACGTGCAATTGTTACAAATGCTCGTGGCATGTAAACACTTATAAAAAGTTGAAATTTCCAAAAATAACAGAAGAGACAGTTGTCCTGAGTTGTTCATGGCTTCTCATAGCTGATTTTTTATTTTTAAATTACTTAATAATAAAACATAATTTTATTATAATCACTGTGTTTTGGTGAAAGTTGTCTGGTTAACTCTAGATTTTGTAGTGATACATATTGTAATCAGTATTTTAGACCTATATCTAGACTTTAAGACATATATGTGTTAGATTTTGGATATAAATAAATTATTCCTCTTCTAATGCAAATGTATGTATAACCTTGCAAAATATATAGATAATACTTGCTTGTAGAATGATACTTCTTTGTTAATACCGAATTCTATTCATCTGGATATTCAGTAGTGGACCTTAGGGTCTTTTGCTCCTCTTAAGTTGGTCTAAATATATTAAGAACTACTATTTTAAATCATTCATTATAATAACTTGTATCACTTTGTCAAATCACTATTTACATGTCTTACTTAAGTTGCTTCTTTCTATTTTATACTAACCTTTCTCCTCCTGTGATATTGATGGATAGTTATAGCTATGGATGCAACCAGCAAGGAATAATTTTGGTGCTAGTAAGCCTACATATTGCTGAGTTTTCATTTAATATCACATTAAGGCAAAATTTCTGTAATTGGTAGTTCAGGAGCAACAATATGTACCTTGGCTACATTAGTGCTATTCCATCTTACATTAAACAATATACCAAGTGTGATCGAGTAAGGAGGCCATGTGAAGGTCTGAGTGTATCTTAGATCAGACAATCTGGCTAAACATAACCTCCATGTGGCCAAGATATTTGGCAGTACAAAACATTGCTTGTAAGTGGGGCATAATGTAAATTACTTTGTTGCTTGGTTGCTGAATTATCCTGAAATTATTGTTTATCATATCCTATTGTATTGTAAGTAGACCATATTATGTCCTTTAGTTTATAAATATCTTCAACATTATTTTTAATTCATATGATTGCATTGAAGTGATATCACTAAGAGGGGCCTTGAAGACCATCTAATTGTTTATTTCTCAAACTTGGCTTTGTCCTCCTGTCTGGTATAGGGGGTGCTTAGGTTACTCAAAGCTAAAGTATTTTTGAAACATTATATTCTAAGATATAGCATTCAATAAATGATTTTTAATAAGGCATTTAGAACATTATTTTGGAGTCAAACAACAGTTCTATGTTACGTTTCGTGTAAAATTCATATTATCTTTTTAGATCACACATGATATTTCAAAAACATTCCTATGTGTGTAGATTGTGTTTGAAGATCCTGTTAGCTTCCTGTTTCTATCATAACAAATATCCATAAATATGGAGACTTAAAACAGTGCTCATTTCTTCCTCACAGTTCTGTAGGTTGGATGTCTGGAGTGGCTATAATATTTCTCTGTCCGAGTTTCATGAGCAGAGTGCCATTCAGGTGTTGACTGTTTGATCTCTTACCAGGAGGCCACCAGAAGAATCTGTTTCCAGGTCACTTAGGTTGTTGGTAGAATTTACTTCTTTTCAGTCGTAGAAGTCTTTGCTTGTATAGGCTGCCTGTATTCCTTCTTGTGCTTAGCCATAAACCTCTGCTTGGCCCTGACTCTTTCAGCAATGATGAATCAATTTTTTTTTTCTTTACAGCTGAAATATTTTTTGACTTCCCCTTTTGCTATATCTCACCTGCTTCTTCTCTAGCTGGAGAAACGTCCAGGAACTTCTAAGGGCACATATGATTGATTTGGCTCACTTAAATAATGCAGGATACTCACCTTATCTTAAGGTTCCTAAACATAATTACATCTGCAAAGGCTGTTTTGACATATGAAGTGACATGATAGGTTCCAGGGATTAGGACATAGACATCTTTGGGGGACCATTATTCAGCCTACCACAGGAATCACTCTGACTCTTAGTGGGAGAGCTTGTGAGGCACTGATATTTTAATGTTAAAGATAAGGGAAGTCAGGACCAGAGAAAGTGAAGTAACATGATGGAGGGCTAGAGTTTATAGTTTACACAACTTTTTTTTTTTTTTTTTGAGACAAGCTCTCACTTTGTCATCCAGGCTGGAGTGCAGTGATGCAATCATGGCTCACTACGGTTTTGACTTCCCGGGCTTCAGTGATCCTCCCACTTCAGCCTCCTGAGTTGTTGGGACTATAGGCATGCGCCATCACACCTGGTTAAGTTATTCTATTTTTTTTTTTTTTTTTTTGTAGAGATGTGGTCTCTGTATGTTGCCTAAGCTGGCCTCAAACTCCTGAGTTCAAGTAATTCTCCTGCCTAGGCCTCTCAAACTACAGAGATTACAAATGTGAGCCACCGTGCCCAGCCTATACACCCATTTAATGATAGTTCTGCAATTAGAATTTTGTGATTTTGAATTGCAGCATAACAATCTTTTCTTTTCTTTTCTTTTTTTTTTTTTTTAACAATCTTTTCAACCAAAAGCATGCTGTCATTCAATTTAATAAAATATTTGTAGTCTGTGAAGCAATAGCATTTAGATTTTGTCCATACTATGCTAAATGAAAAATCAAAAAAGTAAAATAACTGCAATTGTAAATATCTAATTATATTCAGTTGTTTAATGAGAAAAATATTATGATATTCATCAATATTTTCCCTTATTCCTCTAGATTATTTAGATTCAATCTGCTGAACCTGAGAATTTACTAAAGTAAGTCATACTCTGAAAAGGAGAATTTTAGTTGGTGTTATCCAAAAAGAAGTGTCCAAATGTTAAACCCCTTATGATTTGTTGAATGTCCAAATGTTAAACCCCTTATGATTTGTTGAAAGTTCAGCGTTGATACTTATCATAACTGTGCTTAAATTAAAAAAATCTCCGTGGCAGTTATTTATATTATCTTATAAATGCTATTGTACAACTGTGGCATGCAATCTCATACTTCACAAGTATAGCAGTACACTTAGGTGAATCTATAAAACTTTATACTGGTACATCAAATTAACCTTATATCACTGTGCTCAAGTGAAGCATGTCTTGAATTTTTCAATAATTCTTCAGTGCATGGAAGGAAACTAACTAACTCTAGGAACTATTTGGGAGACAGAGATGTTCAATCCCCGAAGGAAAAAAAAATTTGCCTCAGATGGGCTTTCACAAAATACAAATAAGCTGATCCTCTGGCTTTTCTTGTTTTTCCTTCTTCCCTTAGGCTTTCCTCCTTTTTCTCCTATTCATACCTTGGTTCTGCTCTGTTTGCTTCTCAGTTATTTTTCCTAAAACCCTTGCTTTTTCCTCCTAATTCTTACAAGGAATCAACAATGAGACTGGTTAACTACAAGAGGATATACAGCAGGCTGGGCGCAGTGGCTCATGCCGATAATCCCAGCACTTTGGGAGGCTGAGGCGGGTGGATCACAAGGTCAGGAGATCGAGACCCTCCCGGACAACATGGTGAAACTCCGTCTCTACTGAAAATACAAAAATTAGCTGGGCTTGGTGGTGCATGCCTGTAATCCCAGCTACTCGGGAGGTTGAGGCTGGAGAATGGCTTGAACCAGGGAGTTGGAGGTTGCAGTGAGCTGAGATCGTGCCACTGCACTCCAGCCTGGTGACAGAGCAAGACTCTGTCTCGGGGGGGGAAAAAAAAAATATATATATATATAATATAAAAAATATATATATATTTCACCCTTCTCTTTAGATTGGAGTCATGTGACTAGATCTATCCAATGGGCTATAAGCGGAAGTGATTATGTGTCACTTCTAGGTCATGGCAGTTAAATCCAATGTGCCTCTTGCATCTCTCTCTTTTCCTACTGTACCATGATGGTTCTGATGTTCATGACCAATTCAGAAATTGAATAGCAGTTGGCAGAAGTGGTATAATGTCATCACAAAAATGTAAAATATGTCCTATTGACTTATGGCTGGAGAAACAGACAATGAGAAAGCAGATATTGTAGGCAGGAAAACATGGCAGATTTTGATCTACAGTGACCAACAAATTATTTGATAAAACAGTCATCAGCAGTAATTTGGGAAGCAGACCCTGGCTAAGCAGGCAGCTCCAAGTGAAGGGATTGGAAAAGAAAACATCAGTAGTGTATCTTAGTTACTATTGACTGTGTGTGGTAAGTTGTTATAAAAATTAGATTAGCTGAGGAAAAATCTGTCTAATTTGTAAAAGGAATAAAAGAAAATACAGGGTTTGGAAATGTGGGGTTTTGCTCAGTTAGAAAAGCCTATTGCTTCTAGAACCCAATCAGAAACAGTGTTAATAAAGGTTACAAGGATCAAATAAAAGCTACCAGCTAGGGGCAAAAATAAAAATAACTTTGAGCCTTCCCTTTCAGTAATAAAAGTCTCAAAAAAGCTGTCATTTTATTGAAAGAGAGTATATTGGTTTTTTATTGCTGTGCAATTAATTACCACAAACTTATTGGCTTAAACTACATACATAATTTTATGGTATATGTATTACATCTCAATAAAGCTGTTAAAATAAAAATATCTATTTTTCTGATAGTTTCTATGAGTCAGGATCTGGCCATGACTTAGCTTGATCTTTTGTTCAAAGCTGCAATCAAGATGTCAGCTGGGGCTATGGTCTCTGATGCTTGGAGTTCTCTTCCATACTCGTGTAGTGTTGGTATAATTCATTTCTTTGCATCTGTTGAATTCATAGCAACTTGCTTCTTCAGGACCAGCAGTAAAGAGACATTCTATGTTGTTCCAAGTGTCTGATCCACAGACTTTCTTTTAAAGGGCTCATCTGATTAGGTGAGATCTAACCAGGATAATCTCCCTTTTGATTAACTCAAATTCAGCTGATTAGGCATCATAATTACATTTACAAAAATTTCTTCAGCTTTCACATATAACATAACTTTATGTCAGTAATGACATCTATTGCATTCACTCACTGTCAATTACATGTACACCAGGAGTTGGTAATCTTCGGGGTCATCTTAGAATTCTATCACAGAGGAATAAGGTGGGGTGGAGAGAAAGAGAAAGCTAGAATGATGACAAAGTACATCAGAGAATAGTATTTTGAAATTAAGTTTGGATGTAAAAAC
The DNA here is from genome assembly GCF_037993035.2 of Macaca fascicularis. NCBI lineage: Eukaryota > Metazoa > Chordata > Mammalia > Primates > Cercopithecidae > Macaca > Macaca fascicularis. The sequence continues at coordinate 63,985,286 of NC_088387.1, forward strand.
TGACAGGCACATGTGACTGGATGTAAATAGATTACATGTCTAGTAAATTCTTAAGGAAAATGTATTGGCAATAAAATAATGACTTCATATATATTTTGTAAAACTATTTTAAATTTAAAATGACCATGAGCACATATCTCTCAGAAGCAAAATGTGTGCAGCCACCAAGGAGGGCCTCTTGGCCCTGATTCTATGAAAAATGAAGAACTTTCTCAGGGGCCATGGAAAACAACGGGAAAAAGATCTCCTTTTAGAGTAGAATCAGAGTTTAATTAAGGAAACTCCTCACCACCAGAGTAGAAGGCTTTTTAGACCAGTGACTACTGTACTTTTTCCATTTGTTATAGACAGAATGGTGTCCTCTCAAAATTCATATATTCAAGCCCTAATCTCTAGTACTCAGAATGTGACAGTGTTTGAATATAGGGTGATTAAGTTAAACTGAGGCTGTTAAGGAGGGCCCTAATCCAATCTGACAAGTGTTCTTAGAAGAAGAAAAAAATTAGGACACACAGAAACCAGGCATGAGTGAGCAGAGAAAAACCATGAAAACAGTGAAAGGTGGTCCCCTGCAAGCTAAGGATAGAGGCCATCCAAAGAAACCAAACTGCTGACACCCTAATCTTGGACTTCTAGTCTCTAAAACTTCAAGAAAATACATTTCTGTTATTTAAGCCACTCAGTCTGTGGCATTTTGTTATGTCAGCCATCACAAATTAATACACCATGCTTCCATTTTTTTTCATTCAAAAATAACTTCAAATTTTATTTTAGATTCAGAGAATGCATATGCAGGTTTGTTATTAACACTTGGGTATATTACATGATGCTGAGGTTTGGGGTATGGATCCCATCACCCAGGTAGTGAGCATAGTACCAAATAGATACTTTTTCAACTCACACTCCCCTCTCTCCCTCACCCATCTAGTAGTCTCTATTGTCTGTTGTTCCAATCTTTATGTCTATGTGTATTTAATGTATTCAATGTTTAGCTCCCGTTTATAAGTAAGAACACACAGTATTTGGTTTTCTTTTCCTGAGATAATTCTCTTAGGATAATGGCCTCCAGTTACATCTGTGTTGCTGCATAGGACACGATTTCATTATTTTTTACAGCTGCATAGTATTCAACGGTGTAAATGTACCACATTTTCTTCATCCAATCCATGGATGATGGGCACCCAGACTGATTCCATGTCTTCGCTATTATGAATAGTGCTGCAATGAACATATGAGTGCATGTGTCTTTTTGGTAGAACAGTCTCTTTTCCTTTGGGTATACACCTGGTGATAAGATTACTGGGTTGAATGGTAGCTGTTTTAGCTCTTTGAGAAATCTTCATACTGCTTTCCACAGTGGCTGAACTGATTTACATTCCCACCAACAGTGCATAAGGATTCCCTTTTCTCCATAGCCCTGCTGGTATATGCTATTTTTTGACTTTTTAATAATAACCATTCTGACTGGAGTGAGATGGTATCTCATTGTGATTTTGATTTGCATTTCACTAATGACTAGTGTTGTTAAGCATTTTTTCATGTTTGTTGGCCACTGGTATATCATCCTTTGAAAAGTGTCTCTTTATGTTCTTTGCCCGTTTTTTAATGGAGTTATTTGGTTTTTCCTTGTTGATTTGTTTAACTTCCTTATAGATTCTGGGTATTAGGCCTTTTTTTAGATGCATAGTTTGTGAATATTTTCTCCCACTCTGTAGGTTGTCTGTTTACTCTGTTGATAGTTCTTTTGCTGTGTAGAACCTCTTTAATTTAATTAGGTCCTACTTTTCAATTTTTGTTTTTGTTGCAATTGCTTCTGGGGACTTAGCCAAAAATTTGTTGCCAAGGCCATTGTCAAGAAGGAAATATCCTAGGTTTTCTTCCAGGACTTTCATAGTTTGAGGTCTTACATAAAAATCTTTAATCCATCTTGAGTTCATTTTTGTATATGGTGAAAGGAAGGGGTCCAGTTTCATTGTTCTGCATATGGTTAGTCAGTTATCCCAGCACCAGCACCACTTATTGAATAGAAGGTCCTTTTTCCATTGCTTGCTTTTGTCAGCTTTGTTGAAGATGAGATAGTGGTAGATGTGCAGCTTTATTTCTGGGTTCTATATTTTGTTCCTTTGGTCTGTGTATCTGTTTCTATACCAGTACTATGCTGTTTTAGTTACTGTAACCTTATAGTACAGTTAGAAGTGGGGCAGTGTGATGCCTCTGGCTTTGTCCTTTTTGCTTAGGCTTGCATTGGCTATTTGGGCTCTTTTTTTTGATTTCATTTTAATTTTAGAATATTTTTCTCTAATTCTGTGAAAAATGACATTGGTATTTTAATATGAATAACATTGAATCTATAAATTGCTTTGGGCAGTGTGGTCGTTTTAATGATATTGATTCTTCCAATTTGTGAGCATGAAATGTTTGTTTCCTTTATTTATGTAATCCGTGATATTTTTCAGCAGTATTTTATAGTTCTCCTCATAGAGATCTTTTACTTCCATGGTTAACTGTATTCCTAGATATTTTATTTTCTTTGTGGCTCTTGTAAATGGGGCTGTGTTTTTGATTTGGCTCTCAGCTTAAACATTACTGGTTTATAGAAATGTTAGATTTGTGTACATTGATTGTATATCCTAAAACTTCATTGAAGTTGCTTATCAGTCATAGGAGCCTTTTGGCTGACTTTGTGGATTTTTCTAAGTATATAATCATAGCATAAGGCAAGAGAGATGGTCTGACTTATTCTTTTCCTTTTTGGATGCCCTTTCTTTTTTTTTCTTTTGTTTTTCTTGCCTGATTGCTCTCTTAATTACTACTGTGTTGAATAGGAGTGATGAGATTGGTGACACCCTGATCTTGGACTTCTACTCTCCTCTGGCATCCTTGTCTTATTATCCTGTTCCTATGTCTGTTCTTGTGTGTGATGTGGGTATTAGGGTTTGAATGATAAAGATTTTTATTTTCTTCCATTGCATAGGTCTCCCAATGAAGAAAAACCACATCTGGACCAGATGCAGAGATTATTACATCACCCTGGAACTCCTGGACTTTGAGGTAGATGAAGGATTTCATGTAATGCCTCCCTTGGAGAGGCATTGAGTATATTCTGTGTGTGGGAAAAAGGAAGAAAATGCATATTGAAGACAAGAAGTGTGGATTGTGACAATGATTACAAAAGAAGAGCCAGTTTTCTATGTTCTTTATGTTTCCTAACCAAAATCTTGTTGCTCTGAAAGGTCATTTTATTATTCTCAAATATTATCTCTTCCCATATGAGAGAATTAGACATTCCTGCCCATTGCCAAGAGCTTGCAGTCCTTTCTTGTTGAGGAGTATACATCCATGTCCATGTGACTAGCTTTTAACAATGAAGTATAAGTAGAAATGATGGGGTCAATTTTGAGCAGAAGTTTAAAAAGCCAATTTTAAAATATTAATTTATTTTGAATCCATGAAGAGGACTAGGTTGTAGGAAAGATATTTCAAGTAGAGTAAATAGCATGATGAGAATTTGAAATATATTTCTCAGCAAACTTTACAGGTATGGTGAACAGAACTGACTGGCAGGAAAGAGTAATTATGCTCTGCTTTATATTTTCTCAGAAAAATAGCTATTATGTGCCAGACCTTATACTGGTATATATGGTGACAGTTGATGGACTCGATCTAGGCAAGAGCCATTTACATAAGAGATTTGAAAAGGGGTAATGAATGGTGCTATCATTGGGAAATCTTGATGATGGAAATTTAAGGAGGCGCATACATACTTATATTCTGATTATACATATAACTCAGGATCTAAAGCATATCAAAGATAAATTATAGCCAACTTAATACAAGATTTTTTTCAAGTTAAAAATTATGGGTCTTTTATTGACCTACTTGATATTTCTTTATTTGAAAATTTTGTATGTGAATTGGTGAATTCACATTATGCTTATTTTCCATGTAAATACTGATCAGTTATTTCCAGAGTATTCCCATTCTGTCACTGGCTTGTTTGACCTTGAGCAAGTTTCTGAACCCATGCTGAGTCTCTGTTTCCTCCTATATAAATTCGCTTTAACAACAGAGTCTAATTTACAAGATTCTTTCTAGAAATAAATTGCTAGAATAAATGCATGGAAAACACTTTGCACTGCGCCTGGTACACTGTAGGGATTATTCCTGCTCCACGTTTTTCTTCTTTCTCCTCTTTCTTCGCCTTCTTGAAGAAAAAGGGAACAAGGAGGACGACTGTTTGACTGTTTTGCCATTTCACTTGTTTACCTGATGCATGAATTAATGAATTAATATTTTTCCTTTTTTTTTTTTTTTTTGAGACAGAGTCTCGCTCTGTTGCCCAGGCTGGAACGCAGTGGCGCAATCTCAACTCACTGCAAGCTCAGCCTCCCGGGTTCACGCCAGTCTCCTGCCTCAGCCTCCCGAGTAGCTGAGTAACTGGGACTACAGGCGCCCGCCACCACGCCTGGTAATTTTTTTGTATTTTTAGTAGAGATAGGGTTTCACCGTGTTACCCAGGATGATCTCGATATTCTGACCTCGTGATCCACCCGTCTCGGCCTCCCAAAGTGCTAGGATTACAGGCGTGAGCCACTGCGCCCAGCCATGTTTTTACTTTTAAAAAATTATTTTCTATCCTAATACTTCTAAGAATTTCATGGGTTTCTTTGTTTTACATTCTTTGTCCATCCATAGCTAAAGTGCTCTCTTAAATTGTCCCTCAGACCCCCAATGTGCAACACCCTCCTCCCCCCCCACACATAATTAATTATTGTTTATCTGTTGGTAACAACTGGAATAAGGGATATAATGCTGAGAAATAAGGAAAGAGAAACATTGAGTTCATAACCCCACACATGGCTGTAGCTGTACACACCTCCAAAATGTGGATGTCATGAAGCAGGAAGATGTGAGTATTAACATTGGCAAAGATTCCCTATTACCCTTATAATATTGATTTTCTTCAAGCTCATAAAGGTTTTTGTTTTGTTTGTTTGTTTTTGTTTTTCATTTAGATCAACTGTCAGCAAACTACACTCTGGCCCACTGCCTGTCCTTGTAAATAAAATTTTCTTGAACACAGATACACCCATTTCATTTACGAATTGTCTATGGCTGCTGTTTTGCTACAATGGCAGAATTGAATTGTTGCAACAGACACCATATGGCCTGCCAAGCATAAAATGTTTGCTGTCTGACGGTTTACAGAAAGACTTTGCTGACCTCTGTTTCGGAGGAATGACACTGTGCGTGTAGAACATTATTATTTCTTTAACCTCTAGGGCAAGCTATGCCTTACCCTTTCCTCGGCCAAAAGACTAAGTCTAGTTGGAAAAAGGAAAAAAGTCTGCTCCTTATGCTTCCTTCCCTTTTGTTGTCTGGTGATTTCAAGTTTATCATACCCTTGACCTTTAAGTAGCTGACTTTAAGTCACAGTCTTATGTCCATCTTCTTCACTATACCTAGTAAATGACAATGTATCAGTAGCAAACTTTGTCCTTATGGAAGTGCCAGAAGCTCCATTATCATTAGGTAATCACGTGACAACTTCTAGGTCCCCTTTCTAGAGCCTCAAGAGAGAAACAAGACGTTCCATTCCCTGATTTTGAAACAGCCTCACTTGTAAATATAAAGTCTACTCATTACCATAAACTTTTCTCATACAGTTGCCTGGAATAAAAATTGACAAATATACTATGCTATTTGTCATAAAATTAGCAAGTAATGAAGTTCAATTGGATACTTTTGCTTGAAATTTTGCTTCTTAGATATTTACCTAGTGGTGTGGTTTGCTGGGTTGATCATGTCTCGTATACCTTCTTGGATATTTAATGATAAATAATAGGCCAGTAAGCAGTATTCAAGCATTCAGTTTGATAGCTTCAGAATGACTAGCTACTATATGCAGTGGGATTATAAAAATGGATTCAGGGGTTTGCTTCAGTTTATTGAAAAGCTGTAAATTGTCCTTGAAACACTGTGGATTTTAATTGCTTATAATGCCTATATAAAATGATCATATGAAAAGTGAATTTGATATTTTCCCTTTTCCATGCAAGTAACAATTGAAAAATATATATGGAGAGAAAAAAACCTAAGGCATTGTCAGAAGTGCTGCATTCCACTTTATGAACCCTGAAGTAAGAGGATCTACAAGAGGTATATGCAGGAGCCTGTTATTGACTGTGAAGACATTCTGCATTGGTTGACTGTGAACTGAAGTATCATTTTCTCTCTCATCCTGGCACCTGGATAATATTAAATTTGAACCTTTGATTTGATTGATACATCTCAGCAGCAGGACATTTAGACATTTATGTCATAAAACCAAAATGAAATATTTTATATCATTGAACATGGCCCTGCAAGGTACAGTAGTTAAAACCAAATAAAGTTAGCATCAATTTTACAGTTATTTAAAAGGCATATACACAGGCACACACATGCCCACATACACATAAACCCACCATAGAAATGCCCCCCCCTTTTTTTTGTTTTGGAATCACATTTAGTAAAACATAAAGTTTACCTAAAGAAGCTGAGGTAGCAGCTTTAAATGCAATAAACAGGGACCTACTTACATATGCAAAACAGGGACTCACAGGTGCAAGAAAGGTAATTGCTGGTACAAAATATGCCATTACCTGTTTTACATGCACAACTGCCTGATCTGTAATGGCAACTAGCTGATCTTCCTCTGCATAATTTTTATACACAAATTAGTCGCTTTGGAAAATTTGGCACGGATATTTCTCCGTTCTTAAAATATATTATATACAGAAGACAATAGAAGCATTAGAATCAGTCAGTAGAACACATTTTCTGTTTATTTTTATTTATTAAAAACTAGGAAACCTCTTTTGGAATCTTATTTTTCTTCCCCTGCTAAAAAGTTTTTGTCGTTGTTGTTCTTTTGTACAATGTGTTTCATTAGTGCTTTAAAATCTGCTGAAGCCAGGCAGCAACTTGCCTGCCTATTAGTTTAACTGAAGGCCCATCACAGCAGTGCGTTATGCATTGTCTTGGGAACAGTTAAGACATGCCATCCCCACAATGCAGTTTTTAAGTGGGCAAAATATATTTAATGGTAGGGTTTGTGGCACCCAGAATGGAAATACAATGCAAACTATAGGGAATATGTACTTGCCCTAACATTAAACAGGTTTCTTATAATTCACATATACACTCTGGGGGATATGGTGTCCTGTGTGTACATTTCAAGTGTTGCTAATGAAATGTTTTTTGTCTATGGCAGCCTATGCATAAGAGTGTAATCTGTGGCCAGCCAAAGGGCACTGTTAACAGCAGCAATAATGCAAATTTAATATGCACATAATGATTGATCTCTTTAGTAAAAAGCTTATGAATAATATTCACATTTAGGACTAAGAGCTAAAGTACCCTGGGAATCAGGCATCAAGAGTCTAGCTATTGATGGATTTAGACAGGTCAGACAATGTCAGTCTAACAGCATTTGATCGATATAGACAAATATGTCAGAAAGGTGATTTGAGAAATACCTTTATAATATATACAAACATCAGATTTAGTATCCTCTTTCTTATCATAATGTGATCCACATATGTTTCTAAAGCAAGGGCGTTTTTTATTATTTCTATTTCGGGTGCTCATGGTAGGTCAAATTAAAACACAGTATGTGTCCAGTTCAGCCATCCTGCTCACAATATCATATGATATGTAAAAAAAGTAGTGTTGATTTCATGTAGAACTTATATGTCACTCTTAATATGTTTTTTTTTTTTTGAGACTCTTAATATGTTTTTTAACACTGAAATTTGGGAGCCGACTTTAGTCGAGGTCACTGTGTGCTTCATTTAATACAATTAACAGGTTTCTTAGTTTAGAGGACATATTTCTTGTAACTGAAAAGATTATCCACAGCTTTGTGGCATTTCAGTGTCCAGATTTATTACAAAAGAGTGAGTTTAAAGTTTTTCTAGGAAACTGATGGAAGAAGTTTGGTATTAAAGTTGGATTTCTACTCTAGGAGTCATTATTGCAGAGAATCAGAATCAGTATTTGTTCTCAGGAGGCATTTAGATCCAGATGGCATTCTTGGGTTACTCTCTAAGATCTGTAATAATAAATTGTGCAAAATGTTTTTGATGACTTTCTTAGTGGTAATTTTTATTTGTTTATTTGTTTTTATTTTTTTCGAGACCAGGATGCAGATGAGTTCTAGTATATAAATTTAATATCTAAATGTATTTCATAATATTTCTATGTGAAGTAATAGTTTAGTTAGCATTATTTGTTTCATTGCCTCATGTGAAACTGTGAGAGCAGAAGTTGAGTTTTAATTGTTTCTTTAGTTGAAGTAAGTAGCCATGATAATAATGTTCTTTCAAAAGAACTAACATACAAATAAATATATGTAAAATAATATAGGAAGGGAGGGAAAGAAGAAAGACTGGAAAATGTTTGATTTTTTTTTTTCCCATTTGTATGAGAACATGTTACAGTGTGGACAGTGCTCTTCTAAATAGACCGTATGACAGTTAATTCTGTGTCAACTTGACTGGGCCATGCAGTGCCCAGATTAAATATTATTTCAGGTTTTGTCTGTGAGGGTGTTTCCATATCAGATTAACACTTTAATCAGTGAACTCAGCAAAGCAGATTGTCCTCCTTAACATGGGTGGGCACCATCCAACCTGTTGAGGTCCTGAGTTGAATAATAAAATGGAGGATAGGAGGACTTGAACTCCTTCTCTTCTTGCCTGCTTGCTTGAGCTCGGACATGAGTCTTCTCTTGCCCTTGACTGGGATTTATATTATCTATTCCCCTGGGTCTCGGGCCTTGAGACTCAGACTGGAATTACACCACAGGATCTCCTGGGGCATCATCCTGCAGATAGCGGATCATGGGACTTAGATTCCATAATTATATGAGCCGATTCATCATAATAAATCTATATCTGTATAATCTATGTACTATATCTAAACTATTAGTTCTGTTTGTCTGGAGAACTTTGACTAATACAATAATGTTTATGAAAGTATAAGATATCTAAATACTGTGAGATTTCTATTTTGAGAACAATTAGTATTTTAAATATTAAAAAAGGTACAATCTCAACATCTCATTGTCAGTTGTGAGCGATGCAATGGGCATCTTTACTAATTAATGAAACTGCATGTCAAAAAATTTATCAATACCCAATAAAAGGCTGTTTCTTGATATTTCAAATTAATTATTCTGATCTTTTCCAAGAGATGTTAAAGAACACATAAGAACTAAGTGTTCTACCTAATTTCAAGCAAGTGTAAACAGAAAAATATACCATCAGCTTCAATAGTTAACGATGGGCAAAATAAAATGTAATATTATTGTTAACGGATACACTTTTTGCTGAAATGTGCATTTACTTTCACATAATTCTATTCTTTCTCAATCAAAGTAACTTTTTGTATGGATGGGTGAATGTCATATAATTTTTATAACACTATATACTTTTTGTGGAAAAAGACATATAAACCAAAGAAAATGTGCTCTGTGGAGCCATGTGTTCTCATTTTTTAATCTGAATACATGAACAACCTGTATATACCTTTCATACAAAATATACATCAGGTATGGAAAGTAATGTGTCTGTTTTATTATAGAAAAAAGTGGTTGGTAGCTGGAGATGATATAGGAATAATAATATCATTGAAGAAAAAAAATGAAAGTGAAGCCCTTTACAAAACAAGAATTGATTTTGAGCGGGATCAATACATGTTTGCATATAAAAATTATACCAACTTTGGAAAATACAGTGAAAGTGCTGAAATCTGGAAATCGCTAATGGAAAATGAACACTTGAGAATAAAAGGCACAAAATGGAGACTTAAATATAAGTGGTGCAAAGTTGTTTCTGAAAATATTCGTTATGATTCAATAAAACTAAGATAATTGGCTCTAAGCATATATACATTCTGTTTGGACCTAGATTGCTTCCTTCTCTGCTCTTCCTTTATCTACTCTTGGCTTTTCTTCCAGATCCCTCTTCAAGTGTAGTTTCAGGCTTCACTATTGTCTGTTTCTGTTTGAACTGCCAATGTTGCTCACACTCTGGAATTTCTTTAATATTATGTCTCATTGTTGCATCTCTGAATGAGGAATTGTTACTAGTGAGTAAAGTTAGCCTAAACAGGGAGCATTTTCCAAAAGAAAAGGAAAGCAAGTTCTTCAGAGAAACAGACTTTCATAGAGGCCTTTTCCAGCTACTAGATGGGGGTAACCTAAAAGAAGTATAATGAAAGCCATGAAAGTTAGTAGTAAAAAACAATATTTAGAGAAAGCAAGAATAAGCTGTTATTTCAATCAGCATCAATCTGATAATGCATTAAGTGGTATCCTGTTTTCTAGAAAGTACAATTTCAATTACAAAAATTACAATGGATTCCCTCCTTTTAAGTCTCCTATCACCTCGTACTTTTGTTATGAACTTATTATATTCCACTTTGTATAATTGCTTCCAGTACCCAATTTTCTTCCACTGGGTTATAAGTTCCTTGAAGACTTCCAAGACTGTGTCTTGCCCATGATCCTCTCCAAAGAATTTAGTTCAGCATCTCAGTAAATATTTGTTAAAATAAAATTAATATATATTATTGATAAATATTTATTGAACATTATTATGTTATAGAGAAGGCAGCATGTGCTGGGGTCTGGAGAAAGAAAAAGAATAAATTTTAAATGGTTTACAGTGTAGTTGAATTGGTAAGTATACATTAAAGAATGAAAGATAAACAATAAGGCCAGGCGCGGTGACTCATGCCTTTAATCCCAGCACTTTGGGAGGCCAAGTGGGTGGATCACAAGGACAGGAGTTTGAAATCAGCCTGGCCAATATGGTGAAACCCTGTCTCTACTGAAAATACAAAAATTAGCTGGGTGTGGTGGCAGGTGCCTATAGTCCCAGCTACTTGGGAGGCTGAGACAGGAGAATCACTTGAACCCAGGAGGTGGAGGTTGCAGTGAGCCGAGATCGTGCCATTGTACTCCAGCCCAGGAGACAGAGCAAGACTCCGCCTCAAATAATAATAATAATAATAATAGCTGATAGCATCTTCTAAATGCCAGAAGAGATTGTTAAGGGCTGCAGAAGTTACCAAGAGTGAGTTGACCCTCAGAGTTGGAAGGGTAAATAAAGTGTAGCTTTCTTACGTGCCTCTGCTATTGCTTCTAAAGAGAAAACTTCAACCCCTACACATTGCTGTGCAGATCTTTGAGTGGGATTCAAAACCACTGGGTCTGTTTACTTCCTGGCTTTCTAAATAGCAATGCTTAGTTCAAGGACAGACAGATTTATTTATATAATTACCATGTAAATAATGCACTTACACTATTCAAAATAGGTAAAGTAGAATACAATTATAACAAGTGTCCTAATTCTTTACAGTAAATAATTGATGCACTAAGAAAAGCTATGATTTGTGTCCTTAGTGTCAGAGAAGCAGTGCCATTTTCTTATTTTGTTCTGTTTGTTTTTCTGAAGGAAAGAAGGAAAAAAAAAATGAAAGAAAAGTGGGATTATTGAAAAAATGTCTTTCAAGAGCATGAGGGTTGGTTAGTATTTTTCTTATGAACCCCAGAGTAAAGCCCCTGAACTCAAAATGAAGTATCCTAGGTCCCCAAAGCAATTAAGAAGTATTTGATACTTTATGTCTTTGTAATTAAAAGATTTCATAGCATGTGTTCATTTCTATTGCTTCTGAATTGGTCTATGGTACTTCTCAGAATGCTAACCCAGAAGCCACCTTTACTTATGATATGTTGAAGAACAAGCCTGGTCTGCCAACCTCAGATGCTTCTGTATTATCACAAAAGAACAACCTGCCCGGAAGAAAGAACTAGAATCTGGGAATCCTACTGAGGAAAGAGCAGATATATTGTTTTAAACTGTGATCAGGTAAGGAAGGAGCTCGGTAAAATAGGATGTGGTATCTGGAGAGCAGAATAACCAGTAGCAGTAATCCAGAAGTGTTAGAGTTTTAGCAAGAACAAACTACACATAATTGAATGCAGAGCTGGATTACTAACAACTAAATTTTAGAAATTTTTATTGAGAGTTTAATATTCATTAATTCAATCATTTATTTATCCAATCAATATTTAATGACTTCTCTGTAGGTATAAGGATAAGGAAGAGGTACAATAAAAGTACATCATATTCTACTATAGAAATTAATAAATACAACAGGCAGAGGTTGCAGTGAGCTGAGATCCTGCCACTGCACTCCAGCCTGGACAAGAGAGGACACAGCGAGACTCTATCTCAAAAAAACAAAAATAAAAAACCAAAACAAAGCAAAAAAACAAAAGCAAAGAGTAAAAGTAAATTATTTAATTTTGCGTACACTAATGTGGAATTCTCTATTGCTTAAGCATTGTGTGGCTTAATTGGGTTTTTATAAGGCAAATGAAACGTGAATACATTATGAGTCATTTAGTGCTCTTAAACTTACCATTTGATTTGCTAGGTAAAATGTTGGAAAAATCAGCCTGTAAGTTTCAAGAGAAATTATGTTGACAAATAAATGACTGATCTGGTTGAAAAAATTTACATTTTTTCAAATTGCGAGTAAGCTGGACAGTTAAAGATTTAACTTGGTCCCGTTGCTTGGCCTCAATCTAGCTTTTTGGGTAGATTTACTGTTTCACATCAAGAAGGTCTTGGAATGAGAACTTAATAAATATTTAATGAGGTAATAATGATTGGCAACATTAATAAAGATGATGGGAGTTACCTAAGCAAGTTGGTGGAATAGGAGCTTTCTACCATCACTTCCTTCTCCCGCACAGATGCAGCAATTTTGAGAATGACCTATCTAAAAATGCATCTTTGTAGGAGTCTTGGAGTCCAGAAAAGTCTCAGCACACATTGGAGCAAAATATCAAAAAGTTTATCCATTGAAGAGTTAATAAAACCACTTCACTTTATCTGTTACCCTTCCTCCAAGGCAGCACAGCTTAGTGTCAAGAGAGTCCCTTTTAGTCTGCAGTTTCTCTAATGGGAGAAAGTAAGAACATAGTGAGGGAGCACCTTGTTCCTCCAGCCATGCAGGATATTTCCCAAAAGGTATACTTTTTTATTACCTCACCCAGATTACTAAGGTAATCAGCACAGTTGCAAGATTGGGAGAGAATGAGAGCAGAGAAGAGAGGTCACAGACCCTACTGACCACTTTGTGAACTCTGCCAGGAAGCTGGCCCATGAATTTTAACTCTGGACCCACAAGGGACACCCCCAAAACTCCATGTGTCTCACTCCTCTTCTCCCAGACCAGCATCCAGAGCACATATCTAAGGATAGGAAAAGAAAGCATCTCACACAGGTGATTTCACCCTACTGAATTGTAAGAAGGCCTAAAAACTTGAATATTTCAGAGCACTGCCCTAGAGAAAACAAATGGGAAGCTCTCAGCATCCAGCCTGGATTTTTGGGATTGGAAGAAGGCATACAGTCTTATGAATTCCCCTACATCCCACCAAGAGGAAGCAACAGATATAGAACGGCACAAACAGAAAAGATCTGAGACAGTTTAAGAATCTTTAGCTGGGCTGACTGATGAAGGTGTTTTTTTCTGCCAAAATTAGTCAGAAAAGACTGAAGGAGGTGGTTGTTTCCTCAAATGCAAAGACAGCAATGCAGGACCTCAAGAAACACAAAAATCAAGGCAATGTGACACCTCCCAAGGAAACCCCAAATATTCTCACATCCAAGTCCAAAGAAATGGAGATCTACCAATTTTCTGATAAAGAATTCAGAATAATTGTTTTATGAAAACTAAGCAAGCTACAAAAAGCACAGATAGACAATTCGATGAAATCAGAAAAGCAATACGTGAACAAAACAAGAAATTCAATTAAAAAATAGAAATCATCAAAACAAGCCAAACAAATTCTGGAGATAAGGAATAGAATAAATGAATGAAAGTGCAACAGAGAGTATCAACAGTAGACTTAATCAAGCGGTAGAATCAGTGAACTGAAATACAGACTATTTGAAATTATAAATACAGAGGAGAAAAAGGAAAAAAAAAGAAGAATGAGAAGGAATAAAGAAAGGCTATGGGAGGTATGGGGACACCATGAAGAGAACTAGGTTTTGAATATTGAAATTTTCAGTAGAAAAAGAAAGAAACAAACAGAAATCTTATTTTAAAAAAATGGTGGCTGAAAATGTCCCAAATCTGGGGGAACATATGAACACGTAGGTCCACGAAGCTCAAAGATTCCCAAATGGCTTCAACTTGAAGACTTTACCAAGACACAATAAAATCAGAAAGTCTAAAATCAAACACAAAGAGAGAATTTTCAAAGGAACAAAAGAGGCTAGTTACATACTGGGGAAACTACCATAAGTCTATCTTTTGTCACAGGTGAGGAGAGAGTGGAATAATATATTCAACATGTTGGAAAAAAAATACTTTCCCTGGCAAAGATGTCCTTCAGTAATAACAGACATCACCAGGAGGGAGTTCATCACCGTTAGACGTGCCTTACAAGAAATGCTACAGAAAGTTCTTCAAGCTGATTCAAGGGTACTTATTAGTAACATAAAAACGTATGAAAGTATAAAACTCACAATGATTAGTATATAGTCAAATTCAGAATATTTTAGTACTGTAATGGTACTCTGTAAATTCTAACTCTAGTATAATGATTAAAAGACAAAGGTATTAAAAATAACTGTAGGTTCAATAATTTGTTAACAGATACACAATATAAAAATATGCAAATTATAACATCAAAAACATGGAATGCAAAGTTTCGCGTAGCAAAAGTATGGAGTTTTAGTACATGATCAAAGACAAGCAGTTATCAATCTAAAATAGACTGTTAGACTCTATAAAATGTTTTATTTAAACTTCATGGTCACAAAACAAACAAACACCACTCAAACCTGTAGTAGATACACAAAAGATAAAGAGAATCCAAGGATTTCACTAAAGAAAATTTTCAAATCATAAAGGAAGACAGCAAGAGGAAAAGAAAGAAACAAAGAATCTTCAAAACAGCCAGAAAACATTGAACAAAATGGCAATTGTGAATCTTGATCTATCAATACTTTGCATCTAAATGGATTATATTTGCCAATCGAAAGACAGAATGGCTGAATGGATAAGAAAAACAAAAACAAAAACTCAACTACCAGCTAAGACTCACTTTAAATCTTAAGAAAGAAATAGGAGGTGGTGGCTCACGCCTGTCATCCCAGCACTTTGGGAGGCCGAGGTGGTTGGATCATGAGGTCAAGAAATCGAGACCATCCTGACAAACATGGTGAAACCCTGCCTCTACTAAAAATACAAAAAGTTAGCTGGGCGTGGTAGCAGGCGCCTGTAATCCCAGCTACTCGGGAGGCTGAGGCAGAAGAATCGCTTGAACCTGGGAGGCAGAGGTTGCAGAGAGCTGAGATCTGCCACTGCACTCCATTCTGGCAACAGAGTGAGACTCTGCTTCGAAAAAAAAGAAAAAGAAAGAAAGTAAGAAAGAAGAAATAGACAGCAATACAATAATTGATTACTCCAACACCCCACTTTCAACAATAACTGAATCATATAGAAAAAAAATTAGTAACAAAACATTGGACTTGAACTACACTTTAGACCGAAAAGATATATACAAATCATTTCATCCAAACACAGCAGAATACATATTCGTCTTAGGCACACACAGATCATTCGGCAAAATAGGTCATATCTTAGTCCGCAAAGTTTAAGAAGACTGAAATCATATCAAGGACCTTTTCCAAAAATAAAAATATAAAACTAGAAATCAATAACAGGAAGAAAACTGAAATATTCACAATATGTGGAAATTAAACAACATGCTCCTGAAAACTAAAGGGTCAAAAAAGAAATAAGAAATTATCTTGAGACAAATGAAAGTTGAAACTCAAAATAACAAAGCAGCAAAAGCAGTACTAAGGGAGGTTTATAAGGTTAAATGCCTACATGAAGAACAAAGAAAAATATCAAATAAAAACTTTAGTTTACACCACAAGGAACTTGATAAAGAAGAACAAACAAACTAAGCCCAAAGTGAGTAGAATAAAGGAAATAATAAAGATCAGAGCAGAAATAAATCACATAGAGACTAGAAAAATGATAGAAAAGATTAATTAAACAAAGAGTAAATTTTTTAAAAAGAGAAACAACACGACAAACCTTAGCTGGACTAAGTAAAAAAAGAGAAGGTTAATAAAATATAAAGTCAGGAATGAAAGAGGAGACATTACAGCTGATTCCACAGAAATTCAAAGCGTCATAAGAAACTCCTTTGAATGTTTATATGGCAATAAAATTGGATAACCTAGAATAAGTTGATAAATTCCTTTAAACAGATAATCAATAAGATTGAATTATATATTTAAAAAGGTGAAATCTGAACAGATGAATAACGAGTAAGGATTTTGAATAGGTAATCAAAAATCTCCAGACAAATGAGAGCTCAGAACTTGATGGCTTCCCTGGTAAGTTCCATCAGACATCTGAAGAGAAATTTCAGTCTTCCTCAAACTCTTCCAAAAATTTGAAGAGGAGGGAACACTTCTAGTGTATTTTATGAGGAAGGCTAGCATTACCTTCAAACCAAAGCCAGACAAAGACACAGCAAGGAAAACAATGCTGTCGAATAGAAAAATCCTAAAATTTGTATGAAAATTCAAAAGATCATAAATAGCTACAGCAATCTTATAGAGTAAGAAAAACAAAGTAGGCATCACACTTCTTGATTTCAAATTATTTACAAATCCATAGTAATCAAAGAAGCATGGTACTGCCATAAAAACAGACATATAGATCAATGCAACAGAATAGAAAGGTCAGAAACAAACCTATGTACATACATTCAACTAATTTTTGACAAAGGCACCAAAAATACACAGTAAGTAAAAGATAGTCTCTTCCACAAGTGATGTTGAGAAAACTGAATATACATATACCAAAAAAAGAAAGTTGATCCCTATGTTACACCATACACAAAAATCAACTCAAAATGGATGAAGAACTGAAGCACAAGATCGGAAGCTATAAATCTCTTAGATGAAAACGAGAAATTTTCCATGACATTGATCTTGGTGATAATTTTTTGGATATGATACCAAAAGCGTAGGTGACAAAAGCAAAAACAAAGTGGGACTATATTGAACTAATACATTTCTGCACAGCAAAATAACAAACAAAAGGCAAAGGCAAACTATGGAATGAGATAATATGTTTGCAAACCATATACCTGATATGGGGTTAATATTCAGAGAACTCATACAACTCAGTAGCAAAAAAACAAATAAACTGATTAAAAATTGGGCAAAGGATCTGAATAGATATTTCTCAAAAGAAGAATACAAATAGCCAACAGTTATATTAAAAGGGGCTCAACGTCACTAATCATCAGGGAAATTGAAATCAAAACCATAAAGAAATCTCGTAGAATGGTTTTAATAAAAAATTTAAAAGATAACAGCCAAGGATGTCAAGAAAAGGGAACTCTTGTACACTTTTGGTGGGAATGTAAATTGGTACAGCCATTATGAAAAACAATATATGTCCTCAAAAAATCAAAAATAAAACTACTATATGGTCCAGCCATCTTACTACTGGGTATACATACAAAAAAATCACTGTCCTGAAAAGATATCCACATTCCCATGTTCATTGCAGCATTATTCACCATAGTCAACATATGGAAACAACTTAATTGTCCCTTGATGGATGAGTGGACATGAAAATATAATATATGAATGCATAATATATAATATGGATGAATATATAATAAAAATACTCAGTACATGTATACGTAATAAAAATTATTCAGCCTTAAAAGAGAAGAAAATCCTCTCATTTGCAAAAATATGGATAAACCAGGAGGATACTATGTTAAGTGAAATAAGCCAGACACAGAACGACAAATACTGCATGATATCTCTTATATGTGGTATTTTAAAAAGTTGAACTCATAGAAACAAGAATAGAAGGGGTGATTGCTAGGGTTTTGGGGTGGGCTGGGGGAGAAGTGAGGAGATGCTGGTCCATGGGTATAAGCTTTCAGTTGTAAGATGAATACATTCCAAAGAACTAATGTACAGCATGGTGACTATAGTTAATATATTGGGCTTGGAAGTGGAGCAAAAAGGCTAAATAGAAGCCTTCACAGATTGTTCTCCCTGCAGGAACACCAAATTGATTCAAATGTCCACACAAAAATGCACCTTTATAACCACTAAAAACCAGGTGAGCAATCACAGTACCAGATTTTAACTTCATATCACAGAAAGAAGCACCAAAGAAGATATAAAAGATGGTCTTGAATTGCTGATGCCACCCCTCCCCAATCCCCTGGCAGTGGCTGCGTTGCCCAGAAAGAGAATCTATGTGTTTGGGGGAGGGAGCACACAGTGATTGTGGGATTTTGCATTGAAACTCAGAGTTGTACTGTCACAGTGGAAAGCAACATGGGGCAGAACTCAGCTGGCACACATAGAGGAGCATTTAGACAAGCCGTAGTCAGAGGGGAATTGCCTATCACATCAGTTAGAACCTGAGTTCTGATAAGCCTTGCTATAATAGACTAAAGTACTCTGGAGTACTGAAGAAACTTGAAAGGCCATGTAGACCACAAGGTGCAATTCTTGGGCAAGTTCTAGTGCTGTGCTGGGCTTGGGGCCAGCAGATGTGCAGGGCCCACAACTTAGTGAGACACCAGGCAGGGCAGCCAAGGGAGTGCTTTTGCCACTCTTCCCCAACCCCAGGTGGTGCAACCCACAGCTCTGGGAGAAACTCCTGTCCTCTGCTTGAGGAGAGAAGAAGGAAGAGTAAAGAAGACTTTGCCTTGCAACCTGGATACTAGCTCAGCTGCAGTAGAATAGGGCACCAGGCAGAGTCCTACAGCCCCCATTTTAGGCCCTAGCTGCTGGGTAGCATTTCTAGACACTCCCTGGGCCAAAAGGGAACCCATTGCCTTAAAGGGAAGGACCTAGTTCCAGAAAAATTCGTCACCTGCTGACTAAAGAGCTCTTGGACCTTGAATAATCAGCAGTGACACCCAGGCAGTACTTTCTGTGGGCCTTGGGTAGGACTCAGAGATGTGCTGACTTCAGGTGAGATCCAACACATTCCCAGTTTTGGTGGCTATAGGGAGAGACTCTTTCTCTTTGGGAAAAGGAGAGAGAAGAGTAAAGGGGACTTTGTCTTCCACCTTAGGTACCAGCTTGGCCACAGTAGGGTAGAGGACCAAGCAGGCTCCTGTGGTCCCTGATTCCAGGTCTTGGTTCTTCGACAGCATTTCCAGACTTGTCCTAGGCCAGAGCGAAGCCCACTTTCCTGAAGGGAGGGTCCTAGGCCTGGAGGCAATCACCAAAAACTGACTGAAGAATACTTGGGCCTTGAGTGAACACTGGCAGTAGTTAGGCAGTACTCACCATAGGCCCAAGGCAGTGGTGGCCTTGGGGAGAGACTTCTCTGCTTATGGAAAGGGGAAAGAAAACTCAGAAGGACTTTGTCATGTGGCTTGGGTGCAGCCACAGTAGAATAAAGCACCCAGTATATTCCTGAGGTTTTTGACTCCAAGTCCTGGCTCCTGGACAGCATTTCTGGACCTAGCTGGGTACAGGGAGAGTGTGCTTCCCTGAAGGGAAGGAGACAAGCTTGGCTGGCTTTGGTACCTGCTGATTGTAGAGCTCTTAGGCTTTGAGCAAACATAGGTGGTAGCCAGGCAGTGGTTATTGTGGGCCTTGGGCGAGACACAGA
The DNA here is from genome assembly GCF_037993035.2 of Macaca fascicularis. Taxonomy (NCBI): domain Eukaryota; kingdom Metazoa; phylum Chordata; class Mammalia; order Primates; family Cercopithecidae; genus Macaca; species Macaca fascicularis. Next base: position 64,005,047 of record NC_088387.1, read on the forward strand.
CCATGGTGGCTTTAGGTCTGACCCAGCACAGTCCCAGTGTTGGTGGCCACTAGGGTGCTTGTGTCATCCCTCCCCCAGCTCAAGGAAGCTCAGCATGGAGAAAGAGACTCCATTTGTTTGGGAGAAAGTAAGGGAAGAGAACAAAAATCTCTGTCTGGTAATCTAGAGAATTCTTCTGGATCTTATCCAAGACCACTAAGGTAGTACTTCTATGAATCTACAAGAACCACAGCATTACTGGGCTTTGGATGCCACCAAAGCAAATGCAGATATGGCTGCAGAGACTAAAAACATAGATTATAACACCAAATTTCTTTGAATACTGAATACTGAGAACATCTTTCAAAGAAGGATGAGTACAAACAGGTCCAGACTGTGAAGACTACAGTAAATATTTAACTCTTGAATGCTGAGAAACTGACAAATATCCACAAGCATCAAGACCTTCCAGGAAAACCTGACCTCATCAAATGAACTAAATAAGGAGGCAAGGACCAATCCTGGAGAGACAGAGATATATGACCTTTCCAACAGAATTCAAAATAGTTGTTTTGAGGAAACTCAGCTAAATTCAAGATAACACAAAGAATTCAGAATCCTATCATATAAATTTAACAAAGAGATTTAATAGTTAAAAAAATCAAGCAGAAACTCTGGAGTTGAAAATGCATTTGATATACTAAAGAATGCATCAGAGTCTTTTAACAGTAGGATTAATCAAGCAGAAGAAGAGCTTGAAGACAGGCTATTTGAAAATTCAGGCAGAAGACAAAAGAAAAAGAATTTTAAAAAATGAAGATCTACAAGATCTATTTACAAGGTTTACCAGATAGCCTCAGAAGGGCAAATGTAAGTTATTAGCCTTAAAGAGAAGGTAGAGAGATAGGAGTAGAAAGTTTATTGAAAGGGATAATAACTGAGAACTTCCCAAGCCTAGAGAAAGACATCAAAAGTCATGTACAAGAAGGTTATACAACACCAAGGAGATTTAACCCAAAGAAGACATTTAATAATTAAACTCCCAAAGATCAATGATAAAGAAAGGATCCTAAAAGCAAGAAAAAATAAATAACATAGAATGGAACTTCAATACATCTGGCAGCAGACTTTTAGTGGAAACCTTACAGGTCACGAAACAGTGGCATGACATATTTAAAGTGCTAAAGGAATAAAACCTCACTTTTATCCTACAATTATAGATCCATTGAAAATATCCTTCAAATATAAAGAAGAAATAAAGACATTCCCAGACCAACAAAAGCTGAGGGATTTCATCAACACCAGACCTGTCCTACAAAAAATGTTAAAGAGAGTTTTTAAATTTGAAAAAATGAAGACATTAATAAGCAATAAGAAATCATCTGAAGGTGTAAAACTCAGTGAGAAGAAAAGAAATAATGTAGATTAGAGGAGAAATAAATAAAATTGAAATGAAAAATAACAAAGGTCAGAGCAGAAATAAATGAAACTGAATGAAAAAAAATTCAAAAGATCAATGAAATGAAAAGTTGATTTATTAAAAAGATAAATAAAGTAGACAAACCTTGAACCAGACCATTAAAAAAAGAGAGAAGACCCAAATAAATAAAAGCAGAAATGAAAAAGGAGAAATTTCAACCAATACCACAGAAATTTGCAGGATCATTAGAAGCTACTCTAAGCAACTGTATGCCAATAAATTGGAAAATCCGGAAGAAATGGATAAATACCTAAACACATACAGTGTACCAAGATTGAATCATGAGGAAATCCAAAACCTGAACAGACCAAGAACAAGTAATGAAATTGAAGCCATAATAAAATGTGCAAAGAAAAGCCCACAACCCAATGGCAGCACTGCTGAATTTTACCAAACATTTGAAGAAATAATATCAATCCTACTCAAACTATTCTGAAAAAATAGAGTAGGAGGGAATACTTTCAAACACATCTACCAGGTCAGTATTACCCAGATACCAAAACCAGACAAAGATACATCCAAAAAAGAAAACTACAGGCCAGTATTTCTGATGAATATTGATGCAAAAATCCTCAACAAAATATTTAACCAAATTCAACAACACATTAAAAAGATCATTAATCATCATGAACTGGAATTGCTCCCAGGGATGCAAAGTTGGAGCAACATATGCAAATCAATGAATGTGATACATCATATCAACAGAATGAAGGACAAAAATCTATATGATCATTTAATCGATGCTGAAAACGCATTTGATAATATTCAACATCCCTTCATGAATTTAAAAAAAAAACCTCAGAAAACGGGAGGTAGAAGCAACATACCTCAACATAATAAAGGCCATATATGACAGACCCACAGTTAGTATCACATAGAATGTGGAAAAACTAAAAGCCTTTCCTCTAAGATTTGGAACATGACAAGGATGGTCACTGGCACCACTATTATTCAACGTATTACTGGAAAGGCTAGCTAGAGCAATTAGACAAGAGAAAGAAGTAAAGGGCACCCAAATGGGATAGAAAGAAATCAAATTATCATTACTTGCAGATTATATGATCTTATATTTGAAAAAACCTAAAGGCTGCACAGGAAAACTATTAGAACTAATAAATTCAGTAAAGTTTCAGAATACAAAATCAACATACAAAAATCAGTAGCATTTCTATATGCCAAAAGTGAACAATATGAAAAAAGAGTAAAGAAATTAATCTAACTTACAATAGCTACAAATAAAATACCTAGGAATTACTTTAACCAAAGGAGTGAAAGATCTCTGCAATGAAAACTATAAAACACTGATGTAAGAAATTGAAGACAAACAAAAAAATGGAAAGGCATTCCAAGTTCTTGGATTGGAAGAATCAATATTGTTAAAATGTCCAGTCTAGTGGAAACAGTCTACAGATTCAGTGCAATCCCTATCAAAATACCAATGACTTTCTTCACAAAATAGAAAAAATAATTCTACAATTTATATGGAATCACAAAAGACCTAGAATAGCCAAAGCTATGCTAAGCAAAAAGAACACAACTGGAGGAATCACATTACCTCACTTCAAAGTATACAGTAGAGCTATAGTAACCTAAATGGCATGGTCCTGGCATAAAAACAGACACACAGATCAGAAGAACAGAAGAGAGAACACAGAAATAAATTCACACATCTAGAATAGACTCATTTTTGACAAAGGTGCCAAGAACATACATTATGGAAAGGAAAGTCTCTTCAATAAATGTTGCTGGTAAAACTGGATATTCATTTGCATAAGAAAGAAACTAGACCCCTATCTCTCACCATACAAAAATCAAATAAAAATAAATTAAAGACTTAAATCTAAGATCTAAAACTGAAACTACTAAGAGAAACCTTGGAGAAATTCTCCAGCCATTGGAATGGGCAAAAATTTATTGAGTAATACCCACAAGCAAAGGCAACCAAAGCAAAAGGGGATAAATGGGATCACATCTAACTAAAAACCTTCAGCACAGCAAAGGAAACCAAAAAATGGCGAAGAGACAACCCACAGAATGTAAGAAAATATTTGCAAACTATGTATCTGATAAGGGATTAATAATCAGAATATATAAGGATCTCAACTTTATAGGAAAAAAAGTCTAATAATCTGATTTAAAAACAGACAAAAGATCTGAATAGATATTTCTCAAAAAAGGAAAACATACAAATGGCAAACAGGCATATGAAAAGTTACTCAACATCATTGGTCATCAGGAAAATGCAAATCAAAGCTACAAAGATTTATCATCTCAGTTCAGTTAAAATGGCTTTTATCTAAAAAACAGGAAATAACAAATACTGGTGAGGATATGGAGAAAAGAGAACCCTCATACAGTATTGGTGGCAATGTAAACTAGTACAACCACTATGGAGAACAGTTTGGAAGTTCCTCAGAAAACTAAAAATGGAGCTAAAAATAGAGCTACCATGTGATCCAGCAATCTCACAGCTAGGTATGCATCCCATAGAAATCAGTATATAGGAGAGAGATCTGCACTCCTGTGTTTATTGCAGCACCTTTCACTATAGTCAATATTTGGAAGCAACGTAAGTGTCCATCAGCAGATAAATGGATAACAAAAATGTGGTACGCATACACAATGCAGTACTATTCAGCCATAAAAGAGAATGAGATCCTGTCATTTGCAACAACATGGATGGAACTGGAGGACATTAAGTTAGTGAAATAAGCCAGGCACAGAAAGACAAACTTTTCATATTCTCACTCATTTGTGAAAACTAAAAATTAAAACAATTGAACTCATGGGGATATAGTTAGAATTATAGTTACTAGAGGCTGGAAAGCGTAGTGGGAATGATTATGAGTACAAAAATAGAATGAATAAAATTTGGTATTTGATAGCACAACAGGGTACCTATAATTGACAATAATTTATTATGTATTAAAAATAACTAAAAGTATAATTGGATTGTTTATATCACAAAGAGAGAATTAATTCTTGAGGTCATGAATGCCCCATTTATCCTGATGTTATTATTACACATTGTATGCTTGTATCAACATATCTCATATAACCCATAAATATATACACCTACATACCCACAAAAATTAAAATCTAAAAAAAATTGTATACTAATTGTGATGAGAATATTCAAAATCTACTCTCTTAGCTTACAATTGTATTTGAATATTCTCATCACACACCCACCCACCCACACACACACACACACATAAGAAGGTAACTATGTGAGGTGGTTATGTTAATTAGCATGATTGTGGTAATTATTTCATAATGTATACATATATTAAAACATCACATTGTACACTTTAAACATATACAATTTTTCTTAATTAAATCCCACTAAAGCTGAAAAAAGATGACGATGTTGACGACAATATATTGTTCTTCTGTATATACAGCAGAATTTTAGAATGTGTATCTTTCCTTTTTTTATTCCTTTCAATTTAAAGGCAGTAGTTCAATTTTTGATAGATCAGCTGTCCTTAGAAGAGTGAATTGTCAGGACTTTGTTAGGATCCAAATCCACTCAACTTATCTAAATCTCCTCAAACACAAGTAGCCTTAGGAAAACCTAAAGTTTGAGCTAATTGGGTTGTATTGTATATAAGAAATTCAGATGAGATATTGAAAACAAGATTTTAGAGTTTACAGAGGATACTAAAACTAGAGGCTGAGCAAATAATGAGGAACAAAACAATCAGACTCAAAAGGATTTGGATTGTATAAGTAATTGGATCAGCAGATGGCAAATGCAGTTCAGTACAGGGAAATGTAAAATAGACTTGAAGCGAAAGAAACAAACTAGAGAATATGTGCTAAATGAAATAATCATCCAGAATGCTGACCAGGAAATGGAAAGGAGGGGCTATTATAAAACATAAATCATAGCAACTCCTAGCTTATGGCTAATTCTGTTGTTTTCGAATCCTAACCAAAAAAAATGTGCACACATATCATCCATACTGGGAACTTACTGTTCCCTATGGGAACTAGCAGTTGCTTCAAATTGCAATCATTTCACCACTCAGTTTTGTAGAGACACCTTTCAAAAATTTTTTAAGGTGTTACTTTTTTGAGTGCAGGTTTTTCTCCTCTTTGTTTAAGCTTATGCTCATTATTATATAATTACCCTTTTCAGACATTGCTGGGAAAATTCAGAACAATGTTTTCAGGATATTTTACTAATTACCCTATATTTCACCTTGTCAGACAATCCCCAAGAGGATCCACACAAGGCTATCACTCCCCATTTGTCCTATTCTCTGAAGATATAGTATACATTTTGCAAGGGTGGGAGATCAACTGTTTGGTGAGGCAAAACTATAGGCAGTGGATTAAAAGTGTGTGTGTGTGTGTGTGTGTGTGTGTGTGTGTGCGCGCGCGCTTAAGAATTACCTGGGCAGTTACTTTTAAGATGGAATTACTTAGATGCCTTCTCCAGAGGTTGACACAGTACAACTGAGAAGGGGCCTCACAAGTGGCATCCCTAATAAGAACCCTTGGTGATTCTGATGTAGGCCATATTTGGGAGACATTTTGAAAAATACCAAGTAGCTAGCAAGAAAAAAGCAGAAAGAACACCAAGTCCTAGTCCCTGCTCATCCAACTGGCTGATTAATTTGTTAACAGTCACACCACTCAGGCCTCATGTTCTTCATCTGGAAAATGAGTTCAGTATCTGTCCATCATACCTGACGGAGAAGCAAATGAAATAACATCTAGAATCTTCTTGCATACAAATATAAACGAAGGTAAAATGCTTGCCAAAATGTAACATGTGCTATTCTGATTCCACAATAAAATGCTTTTAAGTGGATGATTGAGGCAGCCACCTACACCCAGCCGGAGTCAGATTTTCCTTTTCATCTATTGCCACAGGAATTCTCACCCATAGTTGATCTCTGCAACCAAATAGGTACTGAAAGTAGTAGGTGTTTTCCTTTGTGTATTTTAAAAAAGTGCTAAGAGAAGGTCACTAACTGTGTCCCCATGGTTTTGTTACTCTCAGGGAGCAACGTTTTGAATAGCAGTCTTCAGTGTTTAGATCCAGTTGCATACCTATGGTCACCGATACTCAACTCCAGCTTTTGTTGTTGAGAATGAAAATGACTTCCACTGGCCTGACAAGCACATAATAATCACCCTTTCATCACCTACTACTGAGGTCTCTTTCTCATCTGCAGAAAGTAAAACTGAAGTCTGTTTACAAATCATAACTGAGCCCATTGAGGAAAATATCCTGTGAAATCAATTGATCGTGAGGATATGTGAAAATTTCCATAGTTTGCCTCTTATTGAAATTCTGTATTAGCCAGGCAGTCTTATTTGGAGTGTGACAGTTCGTTCAATTAAAGAATAGTAAGTCCAAAAATGATATGAGTCAACTAAACAGAGGCATCCAGACATTGTGCTCTGGGCTGAGATTTATTATGAACATGGGAAGAGTATATGCACTGCGCAGCTTTTTTAGCACTGATCTTAGTCCATAAGCTTCTCTTTGGAACAGTCTGTGAACATGGCTACCATGTAATTAGCTAAGCAATAAGTGAGGTGTTTAAAAATATTTTTTCAGGTGCTTTTTTGTATTCATGATAGATTCTCAACACCAAAAATCAATCTCAATCAAAGCGGCAACTGAGTTTATCATAAATTATCATGAAAAGGTTTTCTACTGAGTAGATGGTTAATTACTATCTAATTTGAATAATTTTGCATATTAATGAGGAATGAATGAAAATCATTTTTAGATTTTTAACTTCAGCCGAGAAACCCATGGAGATAATGGCTCCTTTTTAAGAGGCATGTGATCTCTGTTACCAAAGAAGATACTTTTTAAAAAAAATTTACTGACTTAAGTTGATTAATGGATTAGTGTTTTGCCATTAATAAACTATATCCAAATGAAAGACAACTTCATTATTTGACTCCGTAGCCCCTAGCTGCCTGCCAGGTAAGAAAAATGGAAAATAGATGAAGAATGTGCTAAGGAAAAATATAACCTTGCTCAGTCCTTCAAAATTTCTGTATACAGACATTTGTATGTTACTGATTGTGAATGAAATTTTTATAACCTGTATGTTTTTGTCACATGAAGTTCTATGTACACTTATTTACACATGATATTTAGATTTATAATGTACATATTGAGCTGAAAATAAGGGTAAACTCTTAAAACTACTACTGTATTCTCCAATTTGAAAAAGTGACTGACAATTGCCTTAGGACTCAGAAATTATTGCCAGCCAGAAATCAAAAGTCACTTTTATAAAGTATCATGAAACCTTTCTTAGCATTGCAAACAAAGAATAACACTTTTTATACATTTTAAGAGAAATATTATTTATATTTCTTATAAAACATTATAAAATAAATTTCCATTTAGGAAAAATAAGGAACAAACTACTTATCTCCCTCCAGTTTTCTTTTACCTTTATCTTTTATTTCATACTCAAAACTTCCCTATTTGATACTTACTTTTAGGCTATCTTTTTTTCCCTCTTTGGGCAGAGTCTGTCATTATCCAATGATTCCATGCATTCAGTGGACTCTATACAGGATTTATTGCAAACTAATGCAGAACAGTCTTGATGAATTAAATTGGACAAGTATTTTTATACTCTGCAAACCAAAACCTTTAACCAAGATGGGCAATAGAACAAGATATTAATTCTTACAGCCCACATTCAACTTTTAAAATTGAATATTTTAGTCATGCCAATACCAGACCAGACCAACATTGAGTTTAAAAATCTTCAGATATATAGAAATGTTCTTAAGATAAGCATTAATTAGCATTGTATTTTACCAAGAAGGATCAGGATTAGATTGGATTCACAGAATTTCAATTGAGCACGTAGATTTCAGAGCATGATTATAGAGTTCAATAGATGCCTTTGGATTACTTAACTCAACAGAAGAGTAAAAAGTAGAAATGAGTTTTCTTTCTGGGTCTAGAGAACATATCTTTTATATTACTAAAAACTCCAACAACAGAAGCTCAATAATATCTGAAAAAGGAACTGCTTAGATGGGTGCTTTCACAATCAGTCCCAGACTTATCCTACTCACTATTCATTTATCATCATGGTCAGTACCTTCCTGGCCAGAAAGTGAAGAAGATTTTACCAATATAAGGGTGATAGACTCTAAAAGTGGCATTGACAATACATCTGAAGAAAAGTCTGGAAAAGAGGCAAGCCATTTTAAAAAGAACTAAAAACCTTGATGTTTCCAATTGAGCCATATGCCAGGGTAACTCTCAGGATAAGAAATGAACTATATTTTATATGCACAAAGTAGGATTTTTCAAAAAAAAAATGAAATGAAAAGTGGCATTAGCATGAGCTGTCCACTCCCCCTCTCCTCCTTCTGGTCTCTTCCAGTCTCTTTTGCCAAAGAACTGAGAATGAATTTTTGAGAGCCAAGGATATGGAAAGGAAGACAAAATAAAGCTGGGAGAATTTTGGCGGAATTACATGCTTAACATACTGCACCATTTCTTTAATATATTTAAATAGTCCTGTGTCATCAGTTGGTGGCTTTTCTTTTCAACAATTTGCAATATATTTTGTTTTTCCCTAATTAAACTTCACATGCTGGAATTAATTACTGCTGGGTAGTTGAAATCTGGTGGTCTAATTTTCAACTTTAGTTAATGAAGCTCAAAGTCTACATTCACCTCTGAAATGATCAATCTTACCAAATTATATTTGTCCACATATATCTTCTAGATAATGAATATACAGGGCAGCTGCCAATTGTGATGGTTAAATAACGAAATTATTTTTCATGTGTGACTTGTGAATCCTTCTCTCTCTTTATATAAAAACAACTTTATCATATGAAAGATCTTTATATTATAGGGATTGCATGTAAAACACACAGGTTGCACATGTGCCCCAAAAGTATTCAAATCTTAACCATTAAAGTGAAGCTACATCAAGATTTCGTTTGTAAAAAAAAAAAAGTGAACATTTTCTATGTCATAAGCAGTTCAGTATGCTACCCTGGAAAAGTTTTAAAATGTCTAGGTTCCATTACCCCAAACTAAATATTTTAAAGACTCTAAAAACTTTCGTCATAAATTGGTTGAAAGCAGGAAACCAGTTGAAATTCTAGAGTCTACATCTAGATCTAGTATGCCTAATTTTAGATAATAAAATACACATATACAATAAACTGCTCTCACATGCATAATGAGGTATATTAGCAGGCATTATCATCTTTATTTTGCAGATGAATGTATTAGGGCTCAGAGATACTGAGATCTCAAGTTACCCTATGAAAGACTGGTCTTCAGTTTGGGTCATCTGAATTTATAGCCTGACCTCCTTTTATTTATACCGCAAGCACCCATTATAAAAGCAGAAAAGGAAGAACTGGAGGCAAGGGAGTAAAGGCTGATCAAGTGAGAGAGTGAGTGGGACTAGTGCTAATTTCTTTACCTTTCTCTTTTCTCTACACGTCGTTTCTTGTATTTCAGCAAATTATCTTCCAGGTTGTTGGTATTCTTTCTCCAAAGCCATCTAGATACATGGATTCTTAATCAACATTAAGGCATAAATGACTTCCTAACTAAATTTTAGCAAATTTTAGGGGATAATATCTGTATTCCTAATTAGGACCTAACGATTCATCAGCTAGTAATCTAGAGATTGTACATTTGAAAATTTACATTGTGTATACTTGTTTCATGTACTACTCACTTATTTAGGCTTCTAAAATAGTACTTTACATACACTAGTTTATTTGATTCTCACAACAGCTTTATGAAGCAGATACTACTATGATCCTTATTCTACAAATGAGGAAACAGAAGGTAGAAGAACTTAAGTGACTTTCCAAAGAGTTGAAGCTGGAATTTGAAATTACATCTGTCCAATTTCAGAGCCAGTCACTCCACACTTCTGCAAATGGCTTTTCTCTACTCTGACTTAGTAAAACACATGATCTAAGCTTTCTTATTTATGAGCTGCATCACTTTGGGCAAGATAGTTAATTAGCTAAGCATTAGTTTCCTCCTCATTTGTTAAATAGGGCTAGTGATTACAAAGAGATTTTTTAAAATTAAAAATATTGACAACCAATATCATACAAGAAAAAAATTACAGTGCCATTATTATTATTATTATCATTGGATAGTAATGATATCCAATGGAGGGTGGGTTGATATAGTGAATATTCAAAACTTATAGGCTAACCTGACATTAAATGCAGTTGTTTATAGTTGAACCATAGTTGGCCATGGTTCTTTAGGAGGTAGTCTTTTTTTTTTTTTTTTTTTTTTCCCCTGAGACAGAGTTTTGCTCTTGTTGCCAGGCTGGAGTGCAATGGCACGATCTCAGCTCACTGCAACCTCAGCCTCCCAGGTTCAAGCGATTCTCCTGCCTCAGCCTCCTGAGTAGCTGGGATTACAGGAGTGTGCCACCATGCTCGGCTAATTTTGTATTTTTAGTAGAGATGGGGTTTCTCCATGTTGGTCAGGCTGGTCTCGAACTCCTGACGTCAGGTGATCTGCCCGCCTTGACCTCCCAAAGTGCTGGGATTACAGGTGTAAGCCACCATGCCCACCCTTGGGGAGTATTCTTAAGATTGAAACATTTCGTGGAAGACAATTCCACGAAATTGGCATGGGGAATGGTGGTTTCGGGATGAAACTGTTTCACCTCATCAGGCATTAGATTCTCATAAGGAGCGTGCAGCTTAGATTCCACATATGCACAGTTCACAGCTGGGTTCGTGGTCCTATGACAATCTAATGTCTCCGCTGAGCTGACTGGACGTGGAGCTGAGGCTGTAATGCTGGCTTGCCCACCACTCACTTCTTGCTGTGTTTCCTGGTTCTTAACAGACCACAAACCGGTACTGGTCCGCAGCCCAGCGGGTTGGAGACCCCTCATGTCTCCAACCCAGCTTGAGCCTCTCATGACAAATACAGCTTGAGCCTCTCATGACAAATGAGATGAGAGGCTCAGCAGCTTGAGCCTCTCGTGACAAATACAGCTTATCACAGATAACTGTTTATAGAAAAGTGTCAGTTAGAAACTGGAATTTCCTCTTGTTCATCAAGATTTCTAGTCATCATTGTTCCATCTTCTGCTTTGGTAGGGGAGTGGAGTTGGGTACAGTGGAAATCTTTTAGCTGCATTTTTCCCCATATTATTTTACCATCCTAGGCAGCACACGTGTATCTAATTCTTGTCTCTTTATTTTTTAAATCCATTCACCTGATTTCTTTAAATATGTGATGGTAGAACATGATGATAAAACTTGCCACTTTAAAGTCAAATCTCATTATATAATTTTGGGCCTGATCTTCAAAAATAAAATAATAAAATAATTACTTAATAGTTGTTAGGTTATAAATGCTTTCATGTTTGCAAAATGTTTTTAGATTTCTGTAGAATCATGTGTAGTTCATTATGGTAAAGTTTTGTGATAACCAGGACTCACATTAATGTCTTTTGCTTAGTTTTTAATACATTTTCAACTAGAACATGTATTTAGTCTTTTTGGTTTTGAGGTAACTATTCCTATTCAGAGATAGAACTTTTAAAGAACTATGATTTTATTTTGCTTTTTCTAATTTTGTCCTTTTTATGTAAATATATATTATGTACATTTCATTTTACAGTGCAGTTATTTAATATAAATACATCTGTAAATTGTATTTTTTGTGTGAGGATCTTGAAATCAAAATAATCAACGGTAAACATCACAACTACAGCTGCAGCTTTAAATATTTTATAATCCAATCAGATTGTTTGAGTAGTAATGTATTTAAATGTTGTTATGGAATCCCCTCCAGACTTTTTAAAATGGTTACTCTGTTCCTGGGTTTGCTATTTATGAAATTCATACAGGATGACATTTTTTAATAATAGAGAATTTGACTTAGAACAATGTTTATTTTTATGTCTCAATAAAATCTAAAACTTTTTGCCTTAACTTTCAGAGGGACGCAACCACAAATCATTCTTTTATTAGTGACTGTATGTACATCTGTTGTTGCTGCTGTAATTAGAGTGAACTTAAATGAGAAGTCTTACCTGAGTTGTTTAATTTCTTTTTGGATGTTTGGATGAAGAAGTTTTACCTAAGGAGATAAGGCACCAGGATGAAACTAGGTGTGAAAAATACCTTTATAAAAGACTCATAGCAGAGGTCATCTATAATTAAGTATAATGTAATATTTCAGGCCTTACCTAAGCCCTGATGTAGTGTAAATTATTTTAAAATTGTGTATGTTAAAAAAGTGAATCGGGATAGAGTTCTATTATTAGTCCTACAGAGCTGATATTAACTAAGGTTTTACTATGTTCTAGGCTAAAACACTTTATACAATTCATGTAGTCATTTTGTGAGATAATTTCCATTTTTTTCTGATGAGGAACCTAAGTAAAAAAAAAAAAGTAAGGTTAAGTGCCACAAATAGTAAACATTGGGATCTTGGCTATCTGACCTCAGAGCCTCATGTTTATTACAAATTAGTACAGATGTATTTAATTGTGCACATATATTTAATGAACTAATGGACAGAGGATCCTAATTTCAGAAGTAAATATTCTTGAACTTTCAAAACATTAATATTCTGTAAAATAAATTTTTTGTTTTAAAAGCTGACATTTTTTCTCTTTAGTGTATTAAGCAATTTTGTGTTTGACTTAAGAATTAGACAAATAAATTGGCATTATTTTTGTTGGCATTTATATAGGCAAACTAATAACTTGTTGTGGTTACATTTTAACATGATTTATTCAATTAATGCTTTATTAAATACTTACATATAAATATTATTAGGCTCCATTAAAAAGTACTTTAAACTGAAATATGATTTAGAAACAATATTTTTTTAAATGCTATAGTTTGGCATGAAAAAATACCCAATTTGGTATCCTAATATTCTATATGTCTCTGCAGTATTAAAACATGCAAAGAGTAGGTATAATTTGTGAAAATATCCTAATATTGTAATAAACACATATCGAAGAAAAACAATGAAGATCATAGTAAAGTTATAGTGCATCCAAAGCTTTAGAAATTTGGGTGCAATATAATATGACATATAAGAGCAAAATTTAAAGTCAGGGAGATATCTAGCTAGGGCACCAAACTGCCCTCCTTGTTCAACTTTATTCCTCTGTAATTTCGTTGGCAGATAAATTTCTCCTGAAAATGGAAAAAGGAGATTTAGATACATTGACCCATTCCTATCAAATAAAAAAATTGTTAATAATAATCTTTTGATGAGGAAATATTTGGAAAACTCCTTATTTTTTAGCACTTATTATGTAGGAAGTAATTTATAAAAGCACTTTTATAGACAGTCATTTAACCTTTATGTAATCTTTATAAAATACCTATTACCAACCAGGTGAGTCTTTAAAACTCATGAATTTTCCATGACTTGCCTAATGTAAAATAACTAGAAATAAATTGATAGGGCCAAGACTGAATCCCAGGCCTCACTCTCTAAATCCAGTGTGTTTTGGCCTCTCATGATCTTAGAATGTCCATGTTTCAGTCTGTTCAGGCTGCTATAACAAAAATATCATAGACTGTGTGGTTTAAACAACAAGCATTTGTTTTTTGCAGTCCTGCTGGTGAGAATCCCAGATCCAGGTTCCAGCAGATTCACTGTCTGAGGAGGCCCACTTCCTAGTTCATAGATAGCTGTCTTCTTGCTGTGTCCTCACATGGTGGAAGGAGGGAGGGATCTTTCTGGGATCTTTTTAATAAGAGCACGAATTCCATTCATGAGGGCTTCACCCTCACGTCCCAAAGTCCCCACCTTCTAATACCATCACATTAGAGGTTAGGGTTTTATTATACGAATGTTGGGGGGATACAAATGTTTAGTCCATAACAGCCTATAAGGGTAAATGCATTCCCTTCCTGTTCTAAGCAATTTGTGTGAGTTAATTCTTTCTTTACTTTGGTTTCCCAGCATACCAGAAGCTATTTGGCTGCCAGAAAATAGTCTTGTAACAAAAGCCATTGCTCTTTAGTCAAATTACAAATATCCAACTAAACCATAAGAAACTCTTTATATAAAATGTCTTCGTGTCATCAAATATGTCCTCAGGAAATCTTTTCTGATTTCCTCTCTGTTTCTGAGCTGGATTTTGCCTCTGAGCTTATGAACTGCTCTTCTCCCTTATATTTGTGCTCCTCCCTGTTTTGGTTAATTACTTCACTCTATCCTCAAGTTTTAGTCTTTCCTATGAAAAAAAAAATTCTTCCTGAAAACTGGACTTGCTTATCCCTCTGGTGAACTCCAACCCAAACTTTAGGTAGTAATTGAGTGTTTTCATGCAGTAATGTGTCCCTTGGACACTCTTGGGCTCCACCAGCCATGTCATCACTCAAAGTATGAACCCAGATGTCTGAATTATTTAGATAAGACACATGGTTTGTTCATCTGTAGATCTATACCAAAATTGCAGGGTTTTTCCATGTAAAACCTAAACTAGCTCTTTTGTTAATCTCATCCATAATTCTTTATACAGCTGAGAAGTTAGAATCTAACTCAAAATTTGAAACTATTTGCTGTGCATTTATATCCGTTAATACTAGGCATTAATAAAAAGTACCTGCATTGTCTTTTTTTCATTTTGTAATGTGAATCCAGCCCTTTTTATAGGGCCTAGTAAAATTTTGTGTTTTAATGTGCTCCTATATTTAGCAAATATTTACTAAAGGCCTATTATGTGCTAAGCACTCTTCTAGGAGAGCAGGTTATGTCTTATAACTCATTATACTCCCAGTAAATAGCATTAAATCTTATACATAGTATATCAATTGACAAGCCCTGCTGTTTTGCTAGGTCCTAAAAAGTACAACAGTAACATTCCTGATTTTTTTTCTTGGAAATCAGATTTCAGTCTGGTTTGGTCTAATTTTCAGATTTCAGTCCATTTGTCGGTAATTAAATGTTCATGGAATCCCCAATTATATCCACAAATGTATGTGATTATCACTGTAAACTATCCAGGCTCCATTGATGCACATGAGTTATGCCAATGCCTTCAAGTTTATCTAGTTCTTTTATATGTCATTTTTCCTCTTTCCAGTACTTACCTCTTTGAATGAACCAGAGCAACCTTAAGAGAGGAAAACAAAAGTGCAAGTCCACTTAATAGTTACAAAGTAGATTCCCTTTGTGGGGCCAAGCAACTCCTGACAATGGATGTGGGTTAGTTAGAGCTGGTTTCTGTGGCCATCAGAATGCATCAGCACTGACTGTGTTGTCTATATTGTGGGATTTCTCAAGGCTTTCAAATGCCAATATTAACTATGACTCCCCAAAAAGGATGTAGTGGTTCCCAAATGTATTTAACCATGGAACTTAATTCTTTTGTTTTCTTTTGTTAGAGCGTTTCATTTTGTTAGAGCGTTTCATTTTGTTAGAGCATGTCTCAGAACAAGTCTCTAGGGACATATATAGCTTGGGAAACTCTGAAACAGAGTCACAAAAAGCATAATGTTTATAATCTAGAATATCTCTGAGGATCTTAATCCAAACTATGTTGCTAATATTCTCATGAAGTAATTGCTGAGAGTAATAAGATGTAATTATTTTCATGTTTTGCTGATGAGGAAACTGAGATGTAGAAAATTCAAGCAGATTTCCCATGGTTGCTCTGTTGAAAAATGTAAAAAAAAAAAAAAAAAGAAAAAACCAAAAAGTCTTAGAGAACTCAAGTCTATCTGACCCAATCTTAAAATAATTCCCCCATGCTGCCTATTGCTCACTAGTTCTAACTGGGCATTTGGGCCTGGTCTGCACCCTCTCTGTTCCTGGGCCATAGCGGACTTAAAACCAAATCTCTGAGTTTAAATCTCAACATTGGGTAATCCTTGAGGTGTAAGAGGATGACACCTATTGAGAGCTTTTCTAAGGGATTAATTCACAGTATTTTACCATTTTCTGTAGTATTGACTTTGGAACTTATGTTGTGGGGGCGGTGGCGGTCAACCATCACCACTACCATAACCACCAGTTGTTATTAAGCAGTAAGTATGTGTTGGGTTGGGTAACAAACATTTGAAAACATATACTTTATCTCATTTAATATTTCCCCAAGTCCTATAAGGTTGGCAACATTATAAAGAAACACATTCAGATAAACAAATGATCAAAAGTCAAATATTTAGTAAATAGAGAGTCCAGGGATTAAATCCAGATCTGATTGATGGCAAATATTACAGGCTTTTCATGATCCATTTTGTCTTCAAAATCTACAGAGATAAACCCTGTATAAATTTCTCCCGGGGTCATGAAGAGACTGGGGTATGAAAGTGCCACACATTTCCTGTCTCCACAATTTTACTTGTTTTCAAAACTGAGCGTTGTGTTTTATTGTCATAATCCAGGGGAGAATACAATAGGGGAGTCAGCATCTTAGCCATTCTGATAGAATGCACCTTGACTTTGTCGAACTCCAGAGCTGACCTTCCTAGTACTGAAAATCTGCATGGAGAAAGGGATTTATCTGGAGCTGTTACAGCTCTGGCATTTAGGCAGCCCTGTAGGAATAGCTAGCTATGTGTTTTGTAGAAAATAGATCAACGAGGGGGCCCCCATGGGAATTTTTTTTTTCCTCTATCCTCATTCATGGTTTTAAGTAGTATGGGTTTATTTTACCTATCAGGCTAATTACAAATGATTTACCATTTTAATCTGGAATAAAAGATTTTATTTTTTATAAATTGACTATGTGGATGAAACATTTTTCTTCTTGTTCCTAAAATACCTGTTATTATGGCTTATAGGATCAATAATTTTTACATTTTACAAAGCTTCTAAGAATATCTGAGCATGGAAAATGGCAAGCAAAGGATAGAGGTTCAAATGAAACTGTTCAGCAGGTCAATAATTTAACACTTTCAGAAAGTATGCAATATCAATTCTTTCACAGATCTCTAAGACAGATTTCTTCATTAAAAATCTATTAAGAGTTAGAAGGAATTTATTAAACAAATTATTAATATTTCAGGGCATTGCTAAATAGCAAATTAAAGCAAAGTGAAAATAGCATAAGAAAAATATATTTCATGATTAAAAATGAATTTCTACTTGACAGCGAGTTTTACCAAAGGATAATTTTTTCTCAAATATTTCAGTTTGGAATTTTAATCTTTGTTTGCTTGTTTTTGCATCCTGAACTACCTAGTAGTCTGTGGTTTTATCCAGTACTATATTGGGTCATATGCTTTCTCCTTTTGAGAACCAAAAAAAAAAAAAAACAAAACAAACAAAAAAAAAAACCACACTAACACATACACTCAGGCTGAATATTTCTCCTGGATCTTTTTCTTTACAAGTGCAAATCATCACATATTATAGTGAAAGAGTGCAGTACTTAATCCTCATAGTGATGCTATAACCCCAGTGATCTTCAGTTTACTCTTGGTTTTTCAGTTTGTAATAATAGGTGGGTGGTTTATATTAGTAACTAATAAAATGCTTCCTAAAATATTGGACTGGTGATAGCTTTAAGGTTATGAAATTTTTACATTATACGAAGTCAAATGAGTTGTTATGTTAGAAGGTAAACTGAGGCATAATAAAATGTTAGAGAGCTTATTTGAGCAAACACTCACTCAAGAATCAGGAAGTTCCAAATCAAAAGCAGTCCATGAACTCCACTGAGGGAATGCAATGGGGAGGCTTTTACAGAACAGACACAGAAATAAAGCAAACACAATATTTGATTGGTTATAGTTATACAATTGCCTTATTTGGTATATCCTATTGGAAAGACCCTAATTATGTTAATAATTTTCTAAGTTTTTGGCTACTTTTGATTGGTTGAGCTTAAGTTTTGTTTTCTTTCTAATATAGGCATTTACAAGAAATCACCCCAAGTTAAGTTTCACTTCTGTTTGTAAGCCCAGCAACCCTTAGGTCACTAATGAGGTCTACTCATTTTAGCTGCTCAGGGATTCTTCAGGCCTGGTCTTCATTTTAATTTAACAGGTAACAAACTTCAAGATATGGCCTGATCAAAAACTACTTTGAAAAACTGTTCTTCAAATCTGGTCAAATATTTGGTTCAATTCACCAAAAACCTATCACACACAGTTTAGAAAACACTTAGTAATTAGTAAAATATGGTAGTGTGAATGCCTCTAAAAGATTTATTAAGAGCCAATCATTTAAATTCAGACATTTTGGAGATTGGTTATACATTCAGAAATAATGGAGCTCAAGGTTTTTTTTTAATGTTTTCATCCATTTGTGTATGCATGCATACACTTATCAAATATTTCTTGATTTTATTTTATGTTAAAACACTGCAAAATTCTTAGACAGACACAGACAAAATTGGGACTATCCTTAAAAGATTTATAGGTAAGTCCAGAGCATAAGTAGTCACAGCTGCCAATTTCTGAATTTTGTCAGCTGTGTAATTACAATACACCATAGAAAATAATGGATGGCAAAAGCTGTGCAAATTTTAAGAAGCAAAGCGACATCTTTAAATCACATGTGATGTGTGGTCATCCTAATGAAAACTAGAAGAATCAATCCATGATGAAACCACATACAATGTACAACTTTGTACTCTGTTCCTCTAAGTTGTTTAACTCCTGACTATGCTTTTTGGTTTCTGATTTTGGATTCTTCCTTAGATTTGCCTTCCAGAAGTTCCTTGAAAATCTCTTGATCCCCTCTTGTGAATCCTTTTGGCCTTCGTTCTCATATTCTCATAAATATGAGTGGGTAACTGCTAGACTGTTTCTTAGAGCCTGTATTGATGAAACGGTCTTCTGTACTTGGATTATCATGTTCTGACTTTGTTAGATCATCCTTGGCCTTGACTCCCTGTCACACCAGGCATAGCACAGAAAAAGAAATACAGACATTCTCCAGGAGATGGAGAGATTATATTTACCTGAGTGTAACAAGGAAGGCTTATTGGAAGAAGAGAGATTTGACTTGGCTCTTAAAGGATGAGAAGAATATGGATAGAGTCAGTGAGAAGCATATTGTAGGATGAAGGAAATAGCGTATCTTCCCCATGAGGACAATCAGAGAAGCAGGATTCTGGATGGAAGTTGTGAACTGAAGCATGTGAATAGCCAGGGTTGGAGGGAGTTTAGGATGTTTGAAGTGGTTGTAGTTGTTCTGTTTGGAAATGCTAGTTGTTTATTTGAGCTGAGGGGAGATTATGACAAAAAGCTTTTTGAAAACAATGAATCTGGCAGAGCATAGGGTGAGTTGGAGTTGAGAGATAGAAGACTATTGTGACAGTCATTGGAGATGTTCCAACATAGGCTAGTGACAACTTTGCAAATGTTCAGGGAGAATGAAGCATTAAACATGGAGTAGATGAAATTTTAAAGCCCTCCCAGCCACAAGTTACAGACGTAGAATAGAATACTAGGCTATGAAGTCACATTGTCTAATTTGCATGCTGGTTCCACCACTACTGACTATGACCTTGGGTGAATTACTTAGTTCTAAAAGTCCTCAGCTGGGCATGGTGGCTCACGCCTGTAATCCCAGCACTTTGGAAGGCAAAGGCGGGAGGATCACGATGTCGGGAGTTCAAGACCAGCCTGGTCAACACAGTGAAATCCCGTCTCTACTAAAAATACAAAAGAAAAAGTTAGCCACACGTAGTGGCGGGCACGTGTAGTCCCAGCTACTTGGGAGACTGAGGCAAGAGAATCGCTTGAACCCGGGAGGTGGAGGTTGCAGTGAACCGAAATCGTGCCACTGCACTCCAGCCTGGGTGACACAGCAAGACTCTGTCTCAAAAAAAAAAAAAAAAAAAAAAAAAAAAAAAAAAAAAAAAAAAAGGTCCTCCATGGCTGCTTTTCTCTTCTGTAAAACAGGAATAATTTTAGAATTTATTTCATCATATTTGTGTGAGTTTAAACAGTGTACATATGTGAAGCCCTTAGCATAAGACATCACACAGATAAGACCTCAACACATGTTTGCCTACACTGTGCAATTTCTAGACATTGAGGTTTTAAACTGTGTTAATACAAAGGGGAGAAAATGGGCTAGGTAGAAAAAATAGTGCTGAGGTAGAATTCACAGGATTTGTAACTCATTAAATGCAGATCAAAGTGGGACAGAGGACCAGGAGAAATTAACAGAAACTCAACATTGTAAGTAAGAGTGCATAACTATGACAATTAGATTCCTTCTTTTCTAATCGTCATAGTTAAGCACTCTTACTTACAATGTTGAGGCCCCACCCCCATAATATTTTCCTTTTCTAATTGACATAGTTAAAACATATAACTTAACTTAATGAATTCAGAATAAATTTTTGTGAACAGAATTGTTTATAAATTGTCTGCTTCTATTTTGAGGAAAAAATAAGGCATTTGACTTTTTCCCATCTGAGGAACAAATCTTAGACAAAAGTGATCTTCCCCACATTCCTATGGACACTGAACAAGCATTCAGTACTTAGTGCAACAGCATAGACTAGTGGTAGGAAGGAAGATTGTAACAAGGAGGCCCAGACACTACTTTTTATCTTATCCAGGGCACATTTTAGTTTTAAGCTACACTGACAACAAAATTATCTATAGCTGTAGCAACAGACTATTTGACAAAATAAAACTGGTTTAAGGTAATTTTAAGTACCTTATGGCTTGTTTACTAATTACTAGAATCTTTGAGAAGTACTTATTTCTTTCTCTTTTGACTGCTATAAGGAATAATCACATACTCAAATATTTTTTAAAAAGTATTTCCTTTCCTTCAGTTGAAGACTTCAGCTATTTTAAATAAATTATGTATCAAAAATATTAGTTTAATTTGTATCATGGGGGATAATGGTATTAATTTTCCTGCATCATTTTTTTTTTTTAATCCAGATAGGTGCTACGTATCAATTAACCAACACTTACGTACGCTAAGGACACTATAGAGGCAAATAAAATTAATTAAGAATCAGATCCTGAATTTAGAATCATATAATCAAACATGTATACAACTTATACAATATGGAAAAAAATGCTATGTTACCAATATGGACCAAAGAATAAATGCTGTATTACCAATATGGACAAAATAAATAAATGCTATATTACCGATCTAAAGAGCCATGGAAGCAGAGAGGATAGAGGGATTAAACTCCTTTGAGAAAAAAAAGTCCTTGCAGGATTTGGTACTTAAGATATTGCCCAACACAGAGTGGACATTCAGTAAACATTTGCTTACTAAATGAATGATCTATAAATGATCTCCCAAATCTTTGGGGTTATAAACATAACTGTTGTTTTATTACTTCTCATGGATTCCTGTGGGTTGGAATTTGGGAATGGTCTGAGCTGAGTGGTCTCTCATAGAGTTGTGGCCAGGTGTTTGCTACAGCTAGTGCTGGCTGAAGGATGGGAGGTCAAAGCAGTTGGGGGCTGCCATCATCTCTCACTCTTTGTGTAGCCTCATGGTCTCTCCAGGCAGCAGCTTCTTTCGGCTGGGTTTAGTCTGCCTTACAGCATGGTGGCCTCAGTCCAGTCAGACTTCTTGCAAGCTTTCAGGAACAAGTATGTTAGCCAACAAAGCAGAAGCTTCATGGCCATTAATGACCCAGACACAAAAGTCAATAGCATCACTTCTGCCATACACTGTTAGTCAAAATAGGCACAAAGCCAGCCCATTTTTACGGTAGGAGACATAGACCATTTCTTGATGGGAATAGTGTCCAAGTCACATTTAAGAAGGGTATGTGGGAGGGAGGTATTGTTGTGGCTGTCTGTGGAAAACAGAATCAGCAGAGTGATTTCAATGTCCATTTTTAAGCCATGTAATTTGTGTTTCTTATACCTTTTTGTCTTTTTTTTTTTTTTTAACAGAATATGTCATAAAATTCTAACAAAAATTTGGAAGTGGGTTTGGAATCATAAGTCAGAATAGATTATTTATGAACTCTCCAATTTCTGTGCAGTTTTGTGTAGTGTTTCTTTTAAATTTCTAGTTTTTTTTTTAATATGTAAAGTCCTGATTTAGCCTGTGTTTATGTGATTGTGTGCTAAACACCTGCAAATAAAACAACCTGTGTAATTAGGTCACTACCATGACAAAAAAAAAAAAAAAAAAAAAAAAAAACTATCAAATTTACTGTTTGGCATGACATAACAAGAAAAACAACAAACCAGAGAAACAAACCGAAACAAAGAAAAACAAACACCCATACACAATACCCCAAAACAAATCAAGACAAACACTTATCCCATGTGTAATTTACTTAACTCTTCATTTGTCAACATGTTTCTTTGATATGGCATATAAGACAAAATCTTATTTGACAAGTAATATGTCTCAGATTTTATTTTAGCAAAAAGTTTTCATTAGAGTTACAACTCAATGGATTGTGTTTTACTTTGCATGCAAATAATGTCTTAATTCCAAGAGCTTTGTGACATACAGAAAAATATTTCAGGCCAATATGATACCAGTTGGTGTACCAGGCAGAGTAAGATAATTTATCACCTCTGTTTCACTTTGGATATACCTATACCAAGAGAGAGTAGAAACATCAAAAAGCCAAGTACTAGAAACTAGTCTAATGACTAAAAGCATAGTGGTAATTGTCTTTTGTCCAGGTCATCATAGAAGTCATTCAATGGAAAATGTGAAATAACAGATGTTTCAGCAATGTCCCCTGATTTCTGGATTTTGCAGCTCACAAAGGGAAACATCAAATACTACATGCATATTATTATTTTTTAATGAGAAAAGTGAACTCCATGATACTCTTTGGAAAATAAAAAATGATTGTTGAAAAAAACTTACTTTTAATATTTCCTTTTTAAAAATTAAGTACCACACTTAAAACTTAAAGAGTTTTATGTGCTACGATTTGATTCGAATTTTAGGATGGAGACACAAGCTGTAAAAATATTTTTCTCCAGGTTTACCTTTATTATTATAGATAAGGGTAAAGGAGCTTATTAAGAGAAATAATAGTCTGAAAGTAGCATCTGAATGTAGACACAGCTTATAAATAAAATATAAAATTTTACTTAAGTAATTAATAACATCTGTAGGCAAACACTAGTGTTTAAGGTAGTATACTGCTTGTGGAGTCTGAAGGTTGCTTGCTGCTGAGAAACTGGGTGCTGATTTTATTTTCAAGAGGGTCTTTTGTTGTTATAAATACCTCATAGCATCACAAGAAGTAACAGCTCAGCATCTATCTCTTCTGCTGCAAGTACCATTTCAGTTCATTCATCTCCTTCATGTGTTCTCAGCTGCTGGATTCAGACCTGGGGAAAAGTATTTTTCTCTTTTTCTGCAGTATTTCTTGCTTTGTTTTAGTTACCTCAATAACTCTCTCTTTTTGTTCTACTTTGGAAGGTGTAGCCATTAAATAAGTTCACAATTTATATTTTCTGTCTAAGGCACAGAAAATTTCTCAGTATTTTCTTAAAGGCACACAGGTAACCTTCTCATTTATAACATTCAGGCATAAAGCCTATAATGCTTAAAAATAAGTATGATTCCTTTCCCATGGTAGCTTCAACAACATTACCAGATATATATATATACACACACACACACATATATCTGGTATATATATATATACACACACATATGTATATGTGAGTGTATATATATATCCCCACACAATACTGGGTGGAAGGAATCGTGTAATATAGAATTATAATTAACATATTTGCTCTGGCTCATCTTTGGGTGCTCTGCCTTAATGCTGAATGCACATGGTGGGGGGTAATTTTTCTAGCCCTTCACCATTCCATTCCTCAACACATGACTAAGAAGCCACGTCTGAATATGCTGAGCACTCAGCGAGCAGTTCTGCATATTCCTTATTTGAAACACAAGCTAGCTATGAAGAAAGCTGGATGAATCAGAGTATAAGTAAAGATTGGCTCCACTTGAGCTACCTGTACTATGAGATATCTCTTAGTTCCTACCAACAATGTGGTTATATTTACCAGTTGCAATTTCTAAGGCATTCACTCATTAAATTAGTGGTTGAGCAGGTGTAGCTAAAAATGCCTTCAATCACTTTTGTGTTATTTCGAGAGAGGAGTTTTGCAAGCCATTGAAATTTAATTTTAGAATCCCATTCAGTAAGCTGGAAAATAAAAGGATGGCAAACTGGAGTTTCTGGTTTTGCTTTTACATATGGTAACACAATTAAGGCTTTTATAACCAAAGGAAAGTGATAACTGCAGAAGAAAATTGTGACAATACTAACCTTTAGTAAAGTGTTTGTATACATTGTTAAACTCATTTCCATAATTCTGGAAAGAAGCGGGGGTAAATATTGCTGTTTGCATTTTATACACATGTCAGTAATATTAAGTCATTAAAGAATAAGGAGATCTATACATATATAATGAGAATATATATTTTGAATGAGAATATATACAGTACATATATGTATACAAACACAACTAAAATAGCTTAGCTTTTCCATTTTTTCAAACTTTCCCTTCCTCATTAATGTCTTCTTTCAAGAATTTCTTGTATATAAGCTTTCTAGAATGTTCTATATCTGTTTCCATCTCATTTGTCCTTCAGTTGTCATGTTTTATTCTTTGTTTTAACTGAGTAATGTTAAGGGACCAATGGTACAGTATATAAACTGATCAGAGGGGCAGAAGAAGGCATCATGAGCCTCACTATGAAACCCTTCTTAATGCCGTGTTCCTTATGAATCCGACCTGCTAAAAAGTTGTTATTCAGTCAAAAGTATGTCACCAAGTGATGTACAAATCATGCGTAGAGCTCTCTTCTACTTACGTTCCTAGACTTTGTCACTAACCTCACCATTGAATAAGTAAAAGTATATCCGCTTTCCAAGAGAGCGTCCACTGGGTTATAAATAGTATCATATAATTTGTAGAGTACTGCAATAATGTATATACACTATCATTTCTCCCAAACTATTCTGAGTATGTGAAATAAATCATGAGTCATAAAATATTTGCCTAGAGCAAAAACCATCCTTCAAAAATGATTCATGAGCAACAGTGATGTTAATTTTTAGAAAGTTTTCTGCCCTTTGAGACTATTCTTTTGCATTAGGTATAGGTCCTAAAGTGAATTGAACAAAAAGCTTAAAGATGAACAAATGTAAATTTATTAACAAATTTACAATATGCAAATACACATGATTGTATTTTTACTTAATATACTAGAAAAGTATACCAAACGAAATTTCACATTACTTAATTTTCTGAGCTTGAATTTTTGCCTTTTCATGTATACAAATACATATACACAGACATACATACATACACAAGTACACTCATGCCTTGCCTTCACTGTAAATGAGCTAACATTCTGGATTTAATGATTTTCAGAGGCCACGCTTAACTAAAACTTGATCAAAGAGGAATTTTTAAGGTATGTCTTTTAGGATCTCCACTCATTCCTATTAGATTTCCTTGTGCTTAGGTTGCCTTTTGATGGTCAGGATCAACATTAAATGGTCCCTATCAGGTATCATAGATGACATCTCTTTTAGTTTTATTTTTTAGCAGCAAAATAGTCCATATTTTCTGTGGAATTTATGTTTGGTATAAGTATCATTCAGTTTTCTCTATGACACCCTTTTGAAGTACATTTAAATCTTCCTTAAAATATAGTGAGCACTCTTCTAGAGAATGTCTAACTTTGTTTTAGTTCCTTAGATTTGTAATGCATAGCTTTAGCAATACATCTCAGCATATTATTTGTTTTTTTTCCTGAAGCTTGATGTTGTAAAGAGATATTGGAAATTTGCTTTTTAAGATAACTCCCTAGACTATATAAATTTCTACTTAGGACTCTTGTGTCTTCTGACTGGGATAATTGACATGCAATTTATATTTTCTTCATTTTATTATATTAAGAAATGGCATGAGATGAAAAAAAGAAAAGGGTAATTTCTAACTAGAGGCTCCGGATGAAGAAAGGAGAGAATCAGTGTCTGGTGTTAGCAGTGGTGGTAGGGGCCTTGGTGGGCAACACTGTCCAAGGACCTCTCATATCTGAAAGCAAGTCTGCTAATAATTTTATAATATTAAATTAGGATGCTGCCTATCTGCTTCTGCCTTCTTTCCCAATTATGTTCATAATTGGGAAAGAAGTCCAGTAGGGAAGGAGATGTTGATTTTTTTGGGAAGCCAATTCATCATTTCTCTGAGAGTGCCAGACAGGTGCCAGGTATGGTGGAATTTGGATTCTGCCACTGCAAGGATGACATCACTTGGTGACCTCCTTCCAAGTAATCCGTTAGGTAACATGTCTTACAAATTTCATCTCCTATAAACAGGGGTGGTTTTAAAGAAAACAAAAAAACGACTGTAGAGTAAAACGACTGTCTTAATTGTTAGGTGTTTTGACCACTCAACCACTTTTAAATTTTCACGAGGTTGTATTTCTCTCTCTCTCTCTCTCTCTCTCTCTCTCTCTCTGTGTGTGTGTGTGTGTGTGTGTGTTCTACCAGTCCTGAGTACTGTGCTGCCTGCACTACAATCTTGGAAATGATTCCTTTCACTTCAAGATCCAAGTCATTGCTGTGAATAATTAAAAAGCAGGGCTCTACCCTACTGGTAACCTCTTTCCACCTTGAAATAATCCCATTTACTGGCACTGTTGTGGTCATGTCTCTCATTTCACCCAATTTTCAGACTCGTTTGCCAGGTCTCTGCCTATTGTGGGTCTGCACTTTAAGCACTCACTTTCCTTATTGAAATGTTTCCTGACAAGGTAAGTGTAATATTAAATGTGCATGCAGTTCCTCATCATGTTTCTCCTTTGTGCCAATTATGTATCTTGATTTAGTCTTTTGTGTCACAGGGAACAATTGTATTCCTAACTCACACAGACCCTCTTCTCCAGCAAAACTGAATATCTGGAGCACCAGCCAGTGCCCTGCAAAAATGGTCTCTCCTGTCTATTAAGGTGCAAATTTAGTTATAGACTTTCCGTTTTTCATCTTAGAAATTCTGTACCATCCAGTGTCTGTATTCTTTCTAGAAGATGCCCCATAAATACCTGCTGAATTTAAATGTGTATTTCCTTCATCAAAATACTGTTTCATTATGATAAGTGAAATAAGCCAGACACAGAAAGATACTGCGTGACCTCACTTTTATATGGAATGTAAAAAAAGAAGGAAAAAAAAAAAAGTCAAGCACTATACATAGAGGCAAAGAGTAGAAGACTGGTTACCTGAGGTGAGGGTAGGGTAAGAAATGGGAATATGTAGGTATGAAGTGGCAGTGACGTAGGATGATTAAGTCTGGTGATCTCAAATGCAGCATGAGGACTAGAATTAATAAAGTTCTATGGCGTACTGGAAATTTGTTAAGAGGGAAGATTTTAGGTGCTCTTACATATACACACAAAAAAAGTAATTATGCGACATGATGGATATGTTAATTTGCTTGACTATAGTAATCATTTCACTATGTGTATGTATATCAAAACATCATGTTGTACATCTTAACTATATGCAATGAAAACTACGTAAGTTTCTTGGGGACAGGGACTGTGCATTTGAAATGTACATATGGTATTAAATATTTAAAAAATATAGCTTTAATTGGCAAATTGGTTCAATACTTTTCAGAAAGGTCAGATTTCTGATTTGTTCAAAAACTCTTGCAAGTTTTCTATTTCAGATAGTAGTTCTTCAAAGGGACTCAGCTATTTTTCTACTACATAATGACACAATTTCTGGATTCTGTAGGTCTTGCTCTGTGTATTTTATGGGGAAAAAGCATTTGTCCAGCCTGCTTCTTTGTAGAAATAACTGAAAGGGCAATAGTATGAAACTTGTTAGTTTTTAAAAAATGAAAATAAGGGGGGGCTTTTAATTGTGTGAGAAATTTAATTAGATTTAGGCTAATTAAATTCATTTTTTATATTAACATGTTCACAAATATTATTGCATCTCGTTAGATTTCATTCTTCTAGCCTTACTGAACAATATTCAGTAGTAGTTTCAGATTACAATAAGTTCATTATGAAGATAAGGTGGAATTAGTGTAGGAAGCTCAGCTGGTTGAAGGGGTCTGTACTTTAATTACTGCAGAGGGTGTGCATATTAATTACAACACAAGTGATATTTACTGTACCTCAGGAACATATGACAGGGTAAAGATACTGACAGCACCAGCTAATAAACTCAGTATGATAATGAGGAGAAAAGACCATAAAAATAGAAGGAAATAAAATTATTCATAAAGTATATTGATCCCAAAGTAAAGACATTAAGCTCTGATGAAGGGCAACAAAAGGGAAGCTCCTCACTTTATCAAACAAATAACCAAAGTAGAGAAATGTTAGCAGGGAGACAGATTGTCATTATACTGGTCACATGATCACACTCCAGAGAGTACACAGGAGCCATAAAATGGGAGATTTTTAATAAATCAGCAGAAAGCCATACTGTCACCTGCAGGAACTGAGGTCGCAATGGCTAAGGACAGCTCCTTAGAGTAGAGAAGTCAGATCTGCTGCAGCATAAACTGGAAGGAACCACATGCGTACAAAATTGGGTTTAAGAGCCACTGTCCTCTCTGGAATAGCAAGGGGGCACCTAGGAATGCTGTAAGAATCGCTCTCAGTAGCAATCTGGAGGCCATCACCCACTTTTTTCTGTGGTTTTAGATCACCAGCTATGACTTTGAGGTGGCCAAGGGGAACGGTAGGGGTTGGTTCGGTAATTTTTCCCAGGAAATGCTCAATTTTGCTCTGATTCTGTCTAAATCCATATGGCTCAAAGGCAAGTTCAAGTTTTGGCTGTAGTGACTAAATTTGAGGCTTGGCTTTGTTTTGTTTTTACATGGGCCTTTCAAAGGGATGGTCATTCTTTTTTGATGATTATTTAGTCAGCTACCTAACATTTATAAACAACCTCATTTCAGAAAACAGGAAGCTGAATTACTAATTTTTATTTTACATCAAATAATTAATATAGTCAGGTTTTTGCTAAGTACTTGTTATTTTGGAGGCTTATTAGCCCAAATCTGCCACAAATTGTGCTCATAGTTGACTTATCATGGATAGAAAGTACAATAGTTACCAATTTAAAATAAATTTTATTTTAATGCATGGGAATAATATTGACTAGACTCTTGAGATAAGTTAATTTTATGAGGAAAGTATTTTTGTGGGTACAGGTATAAATAATGATTTATATATATATACTATTTGATAAATACTTGCATATATGAACTTAAATCGATATAGTAAGTGAAAATGCAGTTCTGGTTAAAACACCTTGAAAGCATAGTAGTGAACCTAGAGCAAATGGAGTTAAAGACATACCCAGGATATTGTGTAACCTGGATCTCCATCTTGGTAGCACCATTAAAGTTGTTTGGAGACAGAACACAAAAGTGGAGATTCTTCATTTTGGTTGAAATGAATTGAAATAAAATGAAATAAAATCATGAATTGAAAGGATTAGATACTAAATTACAGCATGATATGATGGAAAATCTCACTTTGCAACTTGGGCAAGACAAATAAAAGGAAAAATTAACCAATTCACTCAGATCTGAAATGTTTTATATTTCCTGTGGCAGAAGAGAGTATAACCTTAAACACAGTCATCCCTTGTTTTCTATTTCTCATTCTGCTCTTTTTAGGGCCTTATTCCATTTATTCCTAATTGTCCAATCTTTTCATGCTAACCTTTTTATTTTTTGGTGGTGGGTTATTCACTTATATTAAAGTGCAACATATCCAGAAATATATATATTTTTTTGGGGGGGAACAGTGCATCATGAAAGCGCACATGTTAGCTTGACTATCAGTGAAATAGTTGTGCATAAGCAAAGGATCCAGCTGAAATTACTTAAATATATGAAATAATTATAAACATGGCCCACATAAAAGGCCAGGCATAGGCAGAACATGGGGTAAAGAAGTGATGATATGGTTCATAATTGTTATTATTTTGTACTGGGTTATTGTCACCAATATATGTGTGATATTATGATACTAAGACATCAAAGCTGTAGGACAATATAATATCTTGAACATGAACATGGGGTGTTCAATAAATATTTAATGGATGAATGATGAAATGATTAAATGATTAAATGAATATACTTCAGTTGGTAGTTTCATCAATTCTTGAAAATTACCTAGTGAACTGGCTTCTGTTTTTAACACTGGAGTTTGGCTTTTTGTGCTGGCATTCCCTAATCACAATATCTCTGTCATCACCTGAGATGTAAATGCTGGCCAGAGTGGATTGCAGCTGTTGGGTGGCTAGGCCCTTTCTCCGTGTTTCAACATAAAGGATATAGATGATAATGGGATGCACCTGTGTTGAAACCTGGGCCATGAAGCTGTCTGCAGCTTGCCCTTTGGGAGTTTCAAACAATTTTATGATCATATAAATAGTTTTAGTAAACTTTCAATTATCAAGATGTTAATATATATATATAAATATCCTGAAACTTGTCCAAAATATCCTGAAACTTGAAACCAAAAGAATGGTTTAGGTGCACACCAATTATATGTATGAGATCCTCAGGAACAGATGGGAAATTCCAAGTCTACACCCCTAATCAACTAGGATTTAGGCTAGGCTACTTACTAGAATTGAAGAATCAGAACCTTCGGAAAAATAGGGGGAAGATTTATTTAAAATGATGTTGAGTCTAATTCTGATTTTCTCTTTGAGCTTTATTGGCTTCTGTTATAGGTTTACTTCTTTTTGTCAAAGTTTCTAGTTTTTATTATTATATTTCCTGGCCCCTTTCACTAAGTTCTTGTTGCCCTTGTGCCATCTCACTTGTCCTTAGTTTCTTCCTCTTCCTCCTGTACATTGATTCAAGGATCTAGAGTTCATCGTTCACCATTATTACTCATTCTCCTCCTATCAAATCTGGTTCTGATACTTACTTCAGCAAATTATGCTTTCTCTTTTTCATGTTTCTACTTTAATGGCTAATTTTTAACTTGACGCTCTGGAACTGCTCTTTTCTAACAGAGGAAGAGTTGAGTTTATTGAGAATTTGGTTTAGGGACATCTATCAATGTCTGAGAAAGGAGAGCAGTCGGGACATCTATCAATGTCTGAGAAAGGAGAGCAGTCCTTAGCTTTCCTCACTTATTTATTCTGTGAATAATGGGGAGATACAGAAAGTTTGATGCAAATATCAAGTAGACATGAATTCTGATGTTCAAATGTGTTCATAGAAAGCAGGGAATTTAGGAATTAAAATACCAGTGAGACAAAAATGGGTTGTATCACCTGAAGATTGGGGTAACAGCCTACATCTCAAATTAAGAAAATCATTATCTTAAATTTGAAATACATGTAAGGACAGTCTCATATTGGCTGAAATTAAATGTTTAAATTTAAACAAAATAAGTGACACTTAAAACTATGTGTATTATATATAAAATGTGCTTTGTAATCTCTACAGTTAGAGAGAACCACAAAATCCTATGTCTCAACTACACAGAAAATCTTGTTAATTTTCATTGCAGTAAAGCGAAACTTGTGGAAAGTCCCCAAAGCATTTGAACCTTAGTGCAGGGTTTAACTCCTCTCAGTACTTCAAACTCTGAGAAGTTTAATAGATTAAAGTTTTAGAAGGTTAAGTTTTAGTTATAAACAAATTTATGTTTTTGTATGTTGATAATAAGAAAAAAACATTTCGTGAAAGTCTGAGGAAGCAAGATTGAATAGATAACTAAAAATCACAACATTCTAACCAATAAGTGAGATGGATATGATTGTTCATGCCTATTCTGTTCCTTAGACTTTGTAAATCGTCATACATCTCTTCCCCCCCCCACCCCAAGATTATGTTGTCTATTTATTGCCACAAAGTAGGAGTTGTAGTCAAGGTTTCCTGTAAGTCTTAGCTGTACTGCTTCAAAGACTGTGTTAAAATAATAATTCATTGAGCAACCTCAAAGATGCTTCATACAATAGTGTTAATGAGCAATAAAGGAACAAAAAAGGCAACCTATGATGGAGAATTAGCAAATCTCTCAGAAATTGCCAAATTGACCAGCATCACTAGGAACCACTGAGAAAAATGAAGGTGTTGTGCTTGGTATGTGACTTCGCAGTAACAAATATCAAAACAAAAAATGTTTGATTTCATTTGGAAAGGATCATTTTTCCTGTTACCTTTTCTGAAACAATCCTCACCCTCTGTTCCCTCATTCCTGTTACAATTAGTCATTACCTACTGTTGCTTGTGATTTGTTGGCAGTCTATAGCTGCAATCTGTTGCTCTGTGACAGATCGATTCATTCAGCCCACAGACTCATTCCTGAATTCAGCCAAAATGAATATATATCTCTAATGTGTGTGTGTGTGTGTGTATATATAATGTATAT
The DNA here is from genome assembly GCF_037993035.2 of Macaca fascicularis. Classification (NCBI taxonomy): domain Eukaryota; kingdom Metazoa; phylum Chordata; class Mammalia; order Primates; family Cercopithecidae; genus Macaca; species Macaca fascicularis. Next base: position 64,037,827 of record NC_088387.1, read on the forward strand.
GTATACAGCATGTATATAGAAAGGAAAAAGTCCAAGGTACGTTGTTTTAGCTAATGTTGCAAATTATTCTTCTAAAAGGATCTTCTTAAGGGACACTCTTAATGAACCCTACATGTATTTAAACATGTGTGAACAACACTAAGCAACTCCCTATGTGGAACGGGCTCAGAGTCCACATGTGTAGACTGTGGAATTTGAAGTATGTTTGTTTAGCATTATCACTTTTACAGGAGACAATTTCAATGCAATATTTTAGTTAGAGAAGAGTAGTTGCTGCTGAGCCTACTGAAGAGAATTTGTAGAAACCCTGTTGTTTATACCCACACACATGTAGATGTATATACACACCACTAAGTTTAAATAATCCCAGTAAGATTCATATTGCTCCGGTTTTTCAGCAAAAGAAATTATAGTTTAGTTGCAATCAATTTAACAGTCAGAGCTTTGGTGTAGCAAAATATGTGCTTCATAGCCCTTCAAAATTTACGCAGTTTGTACATATAGATATATGCTGTATATATTTTGAAGTGATACGTATGTTGAAATTTTTTCTTCACTTAAAACCGTGCTGCATAATTGATTGGAAGAGTTACTCTCATTACAGTCTATTTTTGCAGCAAAGCAGAGGCTATTTGAGATGCTTGTGTGTGTTTTTTTAAAATGCTTTACTTTATTGCAAGGAAAGGAAAAACTAGTCATTATATAGCAAGATGCTATTCATTTTTGCTTTGTTCTGAACAATGCTGAATTAAGTAACATCACTGCATAGCAAGATAAATAAATAAAAAATATTTTCTCTATTAGCTTTTAGTATCACTGTTGTCTGACTAAGTAAGACCTTCTTTGGTGAAGATCTATACACACAGTCACATACTCATTGACATTTACAAAATATGTAGTCTCTTCAGTTTGCTATCTCATAAACCCCAGGAACAGCTTACTTCTGAACATTTCTATATAATAGGGTCACCTCAACAGTAAGACCTGGACCATAAGAGTTGCCAAATTAAGAAAACTGGTTGACTCTTACGGAAAATACTGCTGAACAAAAAGGCAGATGTTTCACTGTATGCGATACATTGGTGGAACACTCTCAGTCTGTCAGAATGCATTTTCTCAAAGGATAAACTATCCTCTGCTTTGGTTCCTGTTTCCATTTTGAGTTTTTGAAGAAGTCCCCTTGTCTGGCTCCAGGGAAACTACAAACTTTCCTCACTCTAAAAATAAAACAAGGTAGTCATTCACGAGAAATTACTCTAACCACTCAAGAAATACTTAAAGAAATTTTTTTTCAAGCACACTTTGGAAGGAGACTGTGAGTTTTATGGTCATTATACAACTTAACAAATAAATTCATGATAGCTGAAACAGAATTTAAACAACGCACAAAAGCCATAGGGGCTAGTAAATAGCACAAGCAGGATTACATTGCAAAATGCTTGCATTTTTAGTCTAATTACTCTTTCCACTAACTCTTTTTATGAAGGAAAGAAAAAGATTATTAAACATAAGTATTGTGAAAATTGAGTGAAAATGTTACTCCACGTAACCAAAGAATATAGAAAGGGGCAGCTCTGTTATATTTTGTTTTACATTATTATTGCCTTTGTAATCATTTAAGAAAATCTTTTTTTAATAAAGTTTTTTTTTTACAATTATATAATTTTCAGAATTAAGATTAGAAAAATTACTTAGGTGAATACAAGAATTCATTGAAACATTACATAAGATTAAAGTCTACTTTCGACTTGATTTCATTGCACGTAGACTCTGAAGACTGTCAAATTATCTAGATTTTACTAGATCTGAATAAATAGCAGGAACACGCGGAGACACTAATTCAAACATATTCCTTTGTTCTGGTAAATTACTACATATGCCTCTAGCTCCCTTGTATCTGAGGTTCTATAAAAAAGATTTTTTTTTTTGCCCTTCCAGTGTGTTTTATCCACCATTTAAAAACACATTTAAAATATATTGCAATTGCGTGAGAAGTGACATAAATACATTTGGTGATTAATATTTATTTGATCAACTGTGAGTGCAACAATATGACTTCTAATTTGAAACCACACAAGCTTCCTTTTCAGCAATCCTGCCTTTCAAAGCCTTTCATTTGCTACATCACAGGCTGATCTTGGAAGGTGAACCTGTCAGATGTACTTTTTCCTACTTTTTTTCCAACTTGAACTGTTGAAATGGGGAATTAAGCGTTTAGCCCTATTTCCAGGTGTACCATATTGAAACTAATAAAAAAGTGTAAAGTGTGTGGGGGAATGGAGAATCTCTTGAACTCTGGGCCTGTGGATGATTCCTGACATCTTGGCCTGTTAAAACATGTTGTAGAGTATGTATATTTGAAGGTCTGTATGTACATTATTTACAATATACAAGCACATCCACATACACATTCTGCAAAAATGGCAAGAGTGGATGTCAAGGAAACATCTCCCAATATTAAATAAAGATCCTGTTCCTTTTTATATTATTATTCCTATTGTTTTATTTCTATACCCTGTGCTAGCGGTGTCCTTTGTGGCACTTCAGCTATGATGAGATGGGCGGGCGAGCAGCTTCCTCCAGAATTGACGCCAGCTGGTTTGGAAGACTGGCAAACCCTCAACTCTCCCTCTATCCACCACGTTAGAGATTGACTTTATTATGTGCTGTAGCTCCATGCCATGCCCAGTCTCTAAAGGCCCAGAATGCAGGCATGTAACGCAGCCCTATTCACCATTGCATTTATTTTGATTTAGTCATAACTTCAGGAATTGCCTTTTAGCAACAACTACAAAAAATGTGAGGGTCATCCACTTCTAATGCTGGAAACCCTGTGATAATCTGTTCCATGCATTCAAATGAAAATATGACTTCTTGGCAGAGAATAGCATTATAATGTAAAATCCCATATGCTGTTATACAGTATGTTGCAATCTGTTTTACGGCTGCCTCTATTCTAACGAGTGAATACTGCCAATAAAGCAATTGAAGATAACACTAATTGCTTATTTCTGTGATCCATAATTTTTATGGCTGCCTTATAGCTCTTTAGTCAAATAGATGCTTTTTGGCCTTTAAGATCTAGAACTCATGTACTGTAGCAGTTGAAACTGGAAATGCACATGCTGGTCTGAGAGGCTTTTCTGTACTTGATTAATAGGATGCAGCAGAAAAACAATTGAAAGATGTGAAAGAAAATAGAAGTCTTAAATCAGCTCTAACAGGTAAATATTAGATTTGATCAATATTTAGATCACTTTAAATAAATAATTATATGGCTGTGTATAAAATGAAATTAGGCTGTAAGGTCTTCTCTGGCTTTCATGCATTTGGGGGCCTGTTGAGCACAAAGGTGACTGGAAATCATGGTTGTGTGTGAGCACAGCTAGCTGAGATGAGGATCACATCTGACCCTGGGCTTTGCCACATACTGACTATGTGACTGTGTGATCTTGAGCCAGTGATTCAACATTTTTGAGTTTAAGTTCCTCTCAGAAGTGCTAGGATGACTCAATGGATGTGAAAGCACTTCACTAACTGTAAAGTACTAGACACTCTGTTAGTGATTATCTGTGCTTGATCCCTGTTTGGGGCCATTATGACATGCTTTCTCATGGATAACCTTATAGAAACCCCAAATAATACTGTAGTTGTCCAAGAACATATGCAGTCCTTTGCTACTCAGAGTGCAGCCTGTGAACTGGTAGCGTCAGCATCACCTGGGAACATGTTAGAAATGCACAATCTCGGGCCCCACCCTGGACCCACTAATCAGAATCTTCCTTTTATCAATATCTCCTGGTGATTAGTATGCACATAAAAGAACTGAGAAGCCCTGATCTAGTCTAACTTATTTCATACAAAAGAAAGGTGAGATTCAGCAAAGTGAAGTGATTCATAAGAGGTCACATAGTATGCTCAGAACTAAGCCAAGATGACAGCCCAGGTCTTCTGACCCTAAGTCTAATCCATGATGTCTCCACCACAAAATACAGAGGATTTCATTTTATCCTGTGACAGATTTCATGTTGACTACGTAGGCTCAAAAGTGGGTAATATATTTGTAGCCTAAAATAGTGTAAGTCTAAAAAGTCATAGGTTTCTGCTTTCTTTGGTCAAATAGTAAAATAAAAATCAAAGCAAATAATCAGTAGGCTGTACTACTGAGCTTAAATTGTATGCAAAAGTATCTAGAATACTCATAGATTTATATTCATAAAGTTCATTGAATACATTATTAAATTTCTCAGATTGAAGAATTTAAGACATATGCTCTTAAACTCAGAAAAGATGCAACTGTAATGATCACAGGGACCTAGTATTCAATTTTTATACTTGTATCCAGCGTTCTAGCTATATGACCTTTTTGGTAGAAAAAAAGAGATGATGCTTATGTATACTAAATATATTTCTCCTATTCAAAGAGTAATATACAAAGCACTGTGCCCAAAGACAGGTGCCAAAGGATCGTACAAGCAATAGCTTAAAAATGCTCACAATTCCTTGATAAGATATACACAGTAGGTATGCAGCTTTGAAAAATACCACTAGATTGGTTTCATTATACCCACACAAACACGTGGTATATACTATGTTATTAGACACTCTTGTAATGTTTCTTATATTTATTAAGAGTTGAATGGATGGAATTGGAAGGCGTTATATTAGGTGAAATAAGCCAAGCACATAAAGACAAATATCACATGTTCTCATTCATATGTGGGAGCTAAAAAAAGAAAAAAAAATTGAACTCATGGAGATAGAGAACAGAACTGATGCTTACAAGAGGCTGGGAAGAGAAGCAGGGAAGCCCTGCTTCCTGCTTGGGGATGGTTAATATCTAACAAAATACAGTTAGATAGAATGAGTGAGATCTAATATTTAGTAGCACAATACGGTGACTATAGTTAACAATAATTATATAATTTAAAATTACTAAAAGGGTGAATTGGGATGTTCCTAACACAAGAAATGGCAAATGCTTGAGGTCTGGATACCCCAATTACCTTGATTTAAGTGGGATACCCCAATTACCTTGATACATTGTATGCCTTTATCAAAATATCCCATGTACCCCGTGAATATATATAACCATTATGTGTCCATAATAACTAAAAATAAAAAATTTAAAAAAGAAGAAGAAATTCACGAAAGTGTTTTTTTTTTTTTAGAAAAAGTTGAACGCTGTGAACCACGTGCACATTATTATCTCATTTAATCTTCACCAAAATTTTATGGGGAACTATTATCCTCATTTTATAGATGTAATGAGGAGCCTGGGGTTGAGAGAGGTCAAGAAAAAAACTTGCCCGAGGATACATAGCCAGCAAGATAAAACAAAGGGAGAAACTTAATGTGCAGTTTAAGTGGACCTTCCAAATCAATGTTGTGACTTGAAAGTAAGACTTTTGAGTTTTAATTTCTTAAATTCTGATTTAACATGGTCTCTTTGGATGTGAACCTCTACCATGACTTCCTGCAGTCGTATTGAGGTGGTGGTGGCCTTTTCTTCCTTTTGTACTAAGCACATAGATCTGTGAAACCGCTGACGCCTCTTCTCTAAGGAGTCAGGGTCTAGAGGAATCTGTAGCCAGGGAAGGAGCCTTCAGCTGCTGTGCTCTTCGCTGTCAGAGTCTAGGTTCTTGGTTCAACAGTTCTACTTCTCTAGTACTGAGACTGACAATAAATAAGTGCTGCAATAAAAAGTGCCAACATACTTGAGAATATTCTTAATGAAATCAGTTGCACAGGCTTTTGTAGAGAAGTACTGAAGCAGGGGAAGGAAGACCAAGCTAGCCAAAATATTTCTAGGTAGAGTTGTGGGAGCTTTATGACCGAAGGTGTAGAACTGAAGAGAAATGATTGAGAAATAAAGGAGCAGGAAGAGAGAACCTTTACTAGTAATTGCAGAGACAGTCTAAATAAAGTAGCAATTAATAAGCCAAATGATAAAATGACTGATCTAGAGCTTTCTCTCTAGCTTTCTTTCTTTAAGGAAACACAAGCAAACTTCGAATGTTCTCTCTGATTTTATATGACACATCCTGCTCCTTGCTGATAGTCTTGTGTGTGGAATCTCTAAAGCTGTACCTTGCCAAATGTTAACTAACAGTGCATTCTGAAACCTCAGTATCAAAGGAGTATAATAAGAAAATAAGGAATATTGCAACCAGCTGTAACCTATAACATTCTAGTAACTATCTTGTTATAAGAGATAAACCCTGATTACTATATTCCAACACTTTGTAGCGCCTCAGAGGAAAAAAATAAAAGGTACAGTTTTTCTTGCACTTGTTTTTCTTTATATTAGATTACTAGATTCTATATTAGAGTTCTGGGTTTGACTATCTGATTTTTTAAAGTACTGGAGAAAAAAATCAATTTAATTATCTCCACCCCTAACATATTATTTGAATATATAGCAGTATTTATGATACTTCCATACAAAGGAATTAATATTTCCCTATGTTAGTATTAATGAGATTTTTTAGAGAAAAGGGAAGAGTAGTAAGTCATCTCTTGGATCTAAAACAAATGTAAACCACCTCAAAGCTTTTTTCTTAGAAGAAACCTCATGCAATATGCACCATATCAAGACTATAGACACAGAATTATACCGCATTCTTTTTTATTTAAATCCAGGTACAATTTGTGAAACCTTTCTGCTTCATTTTAGAAATGAAACTCTAGCATTGCCTTCATGTTGGGCTCTGATCAGTTTGCTTTTTCAGATACACCAAGGGGCTTTTATTTCACATCTTTGTAAAATTGTCTAGTTTCTAAAGTTATTCTTCTATTATAATTTAACACATTAAGAGAGTAGAAAAAGAGAGAGAGAGAGAGTGTGGTATTATTTTATTACTACATAAAACTCCACTGTCAGAATGGAAAATATAGGAAAAGCTTGGCACACAGATGGCTAAAAAGTTAAAGCTGAGTAAATGATCAGAGAGAGAAAAACAGAATAGTATTGAGTCTATGTTCCTCCATATTATTTTGTATGCATATCTTTGAATTTGAAATTCAAATAAGGAATATATATATGTAATTGCAAACAAGTTTTTGATAAACAAGTAGGCCAGATATCCAAACAAGAAGATGCCGTTCTGCCCTCTCATTCCATTTAATAACAGAAGTCCTTGTGTCACCTTATGTTATAGGAATGGAATTATAGGGATTAATATGAACAAAGTTAACCCCTTTTAACTTACTATCACATAATGTTTTCAGCTTCCATGCCATGAGGATTCTGAGCAGTGCAGGGTGGGGGAGATTGGAGGGGTGCAGAGGAAAGGAAGATGTGAGGGAAGAGGAATAATAGAAACCTTTTTAATATATTGATGTGAAATGAGAAGTAATTCAGAAATGCAATTTAGTGATGACCTCTCCTCTGGGTGGATATGAAAAACAGCCTTGTTTTCTTTTATAAAGAAATGCTGGCATGCTTGACTTTAGTGAATCAAGAGAATTGTTTGGCAAATAACAGTGATGGTGTGTGTCCTTGTCAGAACACCTGCTGTATTCTCCCAGCAAACGCTGGGGCCACGGCGTCTCTCCTCTAATGACACCTCATCAATCCGCTCCTATCAATGTCCCAGCCATGGAGGTGACTTCGAGTGCTCAGAAGCCTTAGAAAATGTCAACGTTTTGGGAGAAAAGGTCAGTCACAGCTTCCCCCCCACCTCCCCTGCCAAGCCACCGTGGGCCTGGCGTTCATTATCCTAATTAAATCCAGCAGCTGAACATCTTCTTATCTGTAGGGGAGGAGAGCAGGGGCATGATGCAATAGGATTGATTTGCATATCCAAAGTTAATTAGTGCGGAGGAGCAGGTGTACAGTAATAATAATTATCACACATGACAATCACCTGTGACCACTTCCCCGCGCCCCTTCCGGGATTCAGCACAGTGATTGCTGGCTGTTTTTTTCCTTGCTTGATACCCATCCTGAGCTGTTTATGTCCTTGTGCCTCTCTTCACAAACCTGCTGTGAGTAGATTGTCTGTTCCTTAACAGGCGCTGTATTTTTCTCTAAAGGTATATTTTCCCCTGTTTCATTTGGAGGGAGAGACTATTGTAAGGCAGCTATTTTCAATTTTGTTTGCTGAAGTTGTCACATCCTGTTGGAGCCTGGGTATTTATTTTTAGATTACATGTAAGTGGATAAGGAAAAAAAAATGCTCAGGATCATAATTTGAAAATCCCACTTTGCATCATTTGAAGATTCTATCTTGAGCATATGCTGGGAAATCAGTCTGATCCAAAATAAACTTATTAGGCAACAGACACATGAAACCAAGTGACAATTTGATGTTTGCCACAAGATTATCCATGCCAGTTTGAAGAGGGCAGAGGGAGCTGAATACAGAACCTGAGTCTTCCTAGTCTGTGGACAGTGCAGTAGAACGCAGGCTGCTGATGCTCACTGGACACAAACCTGAAGAAACTGAAAAAGATTTGGGTGGGTTGTTTAGGATCTGCAGAATCCAGAGCAAACAAACAAACACTAGAATGATACTCCAGTAGGAAGACGTCAAATTGTAGCCTTGAAGCAAATTCAGTGCAGCTTGCAGGATGGCTCTTGTGATGCCTTCATCACAGAAAGCTTAGATAGATTACAATCTTTGGATTTAGTTTGCACATAAATGCGTAGGGTATGCATGTTGAAAAGTGTTTTCTCTGTCAAACAAGGGTAATTTTTTCAAATTAAGCCAAAAAGTGTGCCCTGGAAATTGGATGTGCCTTTATAGAAATGAATTATTGCTGTATGTTATACAGGAATTTAACAGTCACAATGGTAGGCTAATAAGTAGGTAAGAACAGAATATTAAATACAAAGAAATTTTTATGGGTAAAAGGGAGGCATTAATGTTAAATTAGCTATGAAACTGTGACTGTTTTTAATTTTTTTTTTTCATTTTGACTTTTGTCTCTTTCACTTTTATTTGTCAGGGTACACTTTTGCCAATCAAGTCAAGTATAACAGGTAGGCCTCCCTTTCACACAGCTTTAATGATAAGTGACAGAGACGGGGAAAGGCATTCAACTGCCTGCAGAATGCATTAAAAATTTAAAACTTTACTTATCAGTCTTTTATTAAAACTTTCTGTGATTGTACAAAATTATTTCCCCACTGGGTTACCTTTCAATATGGAGTACAATTATATTTCTGACACAAAATAATTATAGTTTTAAAAAGCTGTAAGAAAAAAGTATTATTTTTTAAAGCAAAATCCATCCATTTTACATCCATGAAGAGGTTTTGCAATGAAAAGTTAAGCAATTGCTGAGCCAAAACTCCAGTTTTGAACATTTAACTTTCAGTACTACACAGCTAGGTGGAAATCTAGTCTGTAGAAATGTAAAAGAATTATGGCTTATGGTCAAAGACTTTCTAGTCCTTGTTTGTTTACTGAGATAATAACTTTTATGTATTATACCTTTAATCTGTCCATGTTAGTATAGCTAAAATGCTGCATCTAAATTCTTTGGTTTTTTATCCAGCAGGGTAAAAACCATTAGTAACTGTGTTTCGGGGAATTATCTGTGTTTTTTCTACGTGCCTGACATCATCTTATGTAAAAATTTTAAATTCAAGAGCTACTAGCCTTGGACAGTGGGCTCTGCGTGGGCAGAGCAACATTCTAATAATTCCTAAATCTCCACTATGGTCATCCGGTCTTTTATCTAAAATTCTATTGAGCAAGTTTCCAGAAAAACAGCTGTCCTATGTACATTCTCCTAAGAGACAGAGATCAACACATATTCTCTTGGGCATCTTTTGTGTATAAGTTGCTGTAGTTGAAACTCTGGGAAATGAGACAAATTTATATTTCAACTAGGGGCTTTTGGAATCAGCTCAAATTTCCATAAAAGCTGACATTACTACACTTTCTTAGCTCACACCCTGATGGCACATTCTTTTTGAATACAAGGAATACCTATTTTGTATTTACTAAGCACTCAGCATGATGTTAGGCAATTGCACTTAAATCCAAAGATTTTCAAGTCTTGTTCAAATCTGTTCTTGTCTTCAACTAGCTCACAATTTAGAAGGAAAATTAGATATATGTAAAGCAAACTATAATTCTACATGAAAAATTCCAGGCCTTTTCTAAGTGAGGAGTGTGCCATGATCCATTTGTTGTCAGAAAATAGTGGAACTTGTATGTGTATTTATCTTTCATGCTCATTATTTTAAATTTCTCTTTTTGTAGTTCATGTACACAGCATAAATATATAAATTGGGGATCTAAAAACTTAAATTCAAAATTTAAATGATCTACATGGAATACGTTTATATCTTTATGTCATATGTAGAAGTTTTCATAATTCATTTGGAAACTAGCATCATATGGTTATGGTTATACTGTGTATGAGAGGTTTGGAAACTTTAATTACAGTCTTGATTATACTACTAGTGTATCTTTAAACAAATAATTTAACATTTAACATATCTGAGGTTCTGTGTCTTATATTTTTGCATAATTCCCCCCTCTTAAATAACAAGCGTGTATTGAGAGTTAACTCAGATTCAGAAACTTTTCTAAGTAATCTAAGTGTATTAATCCACTTGATACCATAACTTCATTAGAAAAGTACTATTATCCCTATTTTACAAATAAACAAACTGAAACAAAGACAGATTAAATAACTTTCCTGAGGTGGCAAAGCTAAGAAGAGGTAGGCCAGGAGTCTGAAGGTGGGATTAGAGGATTTCTAAAATAATTTATAATTCTAAATTCATTGAGTTTCCTATGGTAGTGCTAAGGGCTCATTTGATCATTTATTGAACATTTACTTTGTGCCAGACATTGTGCTAGGTGTAGATTATGTCAAAATGAAAGATGACTCCCAGTCTATTGGGAAGATAGCCGTGTGATCATGTAGCTATGGAAACACAGAAGGGAAAGCATGAACTGGCCAGGAAATGTCAGAAGGAACAATATTAATAGAAGTGCCAAAGTGGAAGTAGAGAATGACAGGTAAACAGGGCAAGCAAAGGTATTAAACCAGAGAGGACAGCATTAGCCAGGGAGCAAATGTAAAAGAGAATGGTGTGTTTGAGAAAATGAAAGCGGCTCAGCATGGTTAGAGTCCATGTTGTGTATGGGAGGAATAACGAGAGGCTGGAAATGGGACAGGGGCCAGATCCTGAATAGCCTTATTTGTTGAGTGATTTTAGCTTGTAGTGGATAACGAGTTACTGAGAAACTTTAAGGGTTGGAATTATATGATTAGATGTGTATTTTAGAAGTTCTATTCTGGCTCTGGTATGGAGATTGGAGAGGAGAGATGTGAGGCTGAGGACTGGGAGTTTCATTTTAAGAGTATTGAACTTGTCTGTTCACTCATTCTTTTGTGAAATTCTGTTAATCACTCATTGATTTAACCTGTATTTTTTTATGTGCCTACTATGTGCCAGACATTGTTCTAGATGCTTGAACTCTATTAGTGAAGAACACAGGCAAAAATCCTTGCCCTTGAGGAGCATAAACCCTGGCATAGTTCATGTGTAATTACAAGGAAGGACAGTGTGGTTAGAGAGCGGGAGAGGGATCTGTGAGATATTTAGGAGACAGAACTGACAGGACCAGTCATTAGGACTGAATCATGGATTTTTAAAATAAGGTCTGAAAAACCATAGAGAATTAATTCTTGTGAAGGAAAATTATCCCAACAATGAAAGTAGGAATTTGCTATTCAGGAAAGCTGGGGGAGGGCAGTCAAACTGACTTTATGGGCACTGGGAGTAGGGTGGGGGGGAATAAGTAGCCACTGGGAACATTCTTTGGTCCATCAAGATGACTTAGGAGACTAGCAGCCAATTGCCCACCACTAACCTTTTGATCTTTGATCTCAGAAGTTTCCAGAGCGAAACGTCCTCTTGAAAGTTTTGATTTTACGTTTGGAGGGGGAATGAATACAACATCACTGGCAGCTACGTTTCTAGAAGGGACTTCCTAAAAACAAAATAATTAAACATAGAGGTTTTATATGATGAATTTAGATTCTCATGCCCTACAAAAACTCAAGCCCTGTGATTATCTTAGCCCAATCAGGGTGAGTCAGACCCAACTATCGCCAACTTTAGAGGATAATACATTAACTTCGTAAATGAAGAGAAAGAGCAAGTTTACATAGAAGTTTAAATCACACAGAACACTGCAACAAGTCTCCACAGATAACAACAGTACTTTGCCACCTGTGGTCTCCTTGACCTGCTAAGGTGTTGCAGAAATCATAACCAACAAAGAGAGGCTGGATAAGTGGATGGTTAGAATATCAGATTTTCAGGGCTTTTTCTATCCTTAGTGTTGACTTATTTAAGTCAGGCTTTGGGTCAGATTCTTGACTCTTGTATGCCTGTTTGTCCACTGGGAGAAAGGCGAGAAGAGCAGTACTTGGCACCCAGAGAAGGTTCATGAAGTGCAGTAAGGGCCTGAATTGAAAGACTGTAACGTCATACAGAAGTGGATAACATTCTATTTTTACTGACAGCATGAATAAGAAGCATAGTTGGTCTGACTGAGAACATCTCTGAATAAGAGTCTTTTCAGAAATGTGGAATGATTGGCAAAGGCCTGGAAGGCAGGGATGTCATATGCCTTGGCTCTGGAAATTGTCATTTGGTATTGAGGGGGTAGCATTGGAGTTGGCCTCAGATCCTCATGGACTCAGAGGTGTGGAGGAGGGAGAGAAAGTAGAGCCCTCCTTCTCCTCTGCTGGGGCCCTATTACATGCTGCTGAAATAACTCTGACACCTTGGGGCTGTTAATGCAAATTTAGAGAATAAATCGATCTTGGGGAGATGAGTGATAAAATGCAAACAACAGGGAAAGATAGGGTCTTTGTTTACTTTCTCTTTTCCTGGTGTATGGCTAAACAGGTTAAACACCTGTGAGAAGAGGGTGCTTCAGGGACACTCTCATTCTCAAATTGTTCATGGGTGTCTTGGAGATTGCACTCCTCTCCTTGTGCAGTGATTAGTTGCCTCTTCATCATTGGCGAGGCTGGCAGCGAGGAGCAGGGTCTTCACCTGCAGGTGTTGCCATGGCAAAGGACACTTGGAATAGATTCAGGCAACATTAAAATGCAAAAGTGAAAATAAGAATAGAGAGAAAATAGAAGCTTGATTCAGGGAGACATTTGAGTGGATCAGATCGCCTCTCTCACAACAGCCATTGCCAAACTTGAGATCAACCCCACCTTTTCCCTCTTGATTCCTAAGGTTCTCTGAGACCTGGCCATGAGGTGCAAAAGCCGACTTTTTATTTTCATTTTTTAAAACACAGTAAGGTTTACATTATTTTGTTCCTAGGAAATATGGTTTGGTTTCTTAATCCAAACAGGATTAATAAATTATGATATGAGAATTGGTTTTTGGATGCTATAAAACAATTCCTTTTTTTAAAAAAATTCAAAAGTTGGTTAGCAAAGTAGCTTGTTTTATTGGCTCTGGATTTTTCTCTCATTACCACCTTCTTTAACATACACGTGGGTTATCAAGGAAGCCAAGCCACATTTTTCCTGTGTCATCCCGAGACTTTGCCTTAACTTTCACTTGGTTTTCACGTTGAATTAAGTGTTCTCTTTCTTACCACTTCTGTGTATTTGCCTATTATTCAGAAAAGTTGGGTTTATTTACTAAGCTTCCCAGAACTTTAAGATATTTATGGTCAGAATTCCTGTAGGTCATTATTCTCTAAGTCAGAAAATTATCTATCTCTCTAAATATTTTAAGAATTCCCAGTTAAAGCCAGTGGCAGATTCCTTTTTTACACTCTGACTTGTTGATTCGCTTTGTTATCTAGGCAGTGATGGTTAATAATAACATAGTAGTAGTAAATATTTACTGAATGCATAACCAGTTACATTAGAATTCTTGGGGATGGGCCTAGGTATAGGTACAATCTCAGTGCTCCATAGGGTTAAGGAACTGTGTGGTGGAGGTTCATGGGATGTTTGGGAAGGTAATGCCTGTTCCATGGTGGATACTTGAGCCACACTGGTTTCCTGAATCGCTTATGAGTTATTGTAAAAAAAAAAAAAAAAAAGTACCTTGCCTTTGGATGCCCCTTCTCTTTACAAGGGCAGGGTAAAATATGGGGCTCAGCGAGGCTGTGGGAATAGGGAATGGTGTGGGAGAAGCTTGGGCCTGGGAGCAACATCTGTGGGACTCTTCCTTCTATGCCCTTCTGAATCTATTGAGAATGATCAGCTAACTCTTTGGTGCTATTGCTATTAGAAACTAGGAATTAAAATAGAATATTTCTTAAAATGGAAGGGCTTGCAGTTAATTCAGGTCTGTACAGTGAGGCCTCATTGCTGGTAAGATGGGCAGGGAGGAACCATCTTCTGGATACTGGAGTTACCTGCATGCTCTGTGAATTTTCATTTCATATAATTTCTGTGTTTCCTGTAAAAATGAAGAGAAAGTTTCTTTACAGTGAACCTTCTCTTATGTGATCTAGGGTACAATTAACCCTGCTCAGCTTTCATCTTAAAAGTCGATTCAGGTAAACAAATGACATTTCTTAAGAAAGGTCAGTGGGGAGGTTGTACTGTAACATCGGTTCTAAGCTGGAACCTGGGAAGTCCTCACAGGTCCCACAACAAGACAATTTCATTTAAGTGGAGTAGGAGAAAAAGGGCAGAAAGAAGAATGAAGAGGGCCTAGTACTGAACTGTAGTTCTCCTACATCCAGAGGTTAATAAAGTTCCTAAATTTGCTATGTACAAAGAAAATTGCCTCCAGAATGACTACTAATGCTAGCATTCTCTGACAGTTTGAAGGTCAATATGGTAAAATATTTTTCTGAGTCTGCTGTCTACTTGGAAAAAAGTATGCACAAAGATTGCACCAGATTTTCTGAATATTCTGGTCAAATTCTGATCTGGTTATACAGTTTAACCAATTGTCAATATGCCAATACCCTATGCGTGAAGCTGAGGCACCAGAATGATTTGCTATCTACTCAACATCTCCCTTATTCCACACTATAAGTAGGTCCCAGAAATTCTTCGATGGGACAAAAAGAATTAATGCCAAAGTTGAATGAGTTACAGCCGCTACCACCTAATTAAAATGATTTTGTGCCAGTTGCTTTTGTTGGGCAAGATCCACACATAATATAATTTTAATCCTGTTTATATGCACTCTTGGGATAGATTTGAGATCAGCATTGCCATTTAAATGAGGTTAATCAAGCATACTGTATGCAGCTTTTGTTTCTCCACTGTATGTGAAAGGTGACCACTGTTGACAGGTTACCCAACTGGCCGCTTACTCTATTAACAAGAAGGAGGTGGTTTTCAGTGTCTGGTCATTAACCCAGCCTCAGCCCCAGTGACTCTTTTTGCCTAGTCCTTGGAATAGTGCAGCTGTTGTCAGTCGCAGAGGAGAACTCTAGTTATGAACCGCTTTGGTTTGGCTGCAGCGACATGCCTCTACACAAGGGGAGGGGGAGGGAGAAAAAAAGAAAAAAAAATACAACTCCCCTAAAAAGCAAACACCGTTTTTTTGTATGCCTGGCTCTGTTTATGTATATAAAACGGACATTATGGTGGAGTGAAAAAGACCCTCGTAAAAATCCTTCTTGAAAACTATTGTTGCTGACAGCCGTGACCTCTGTGAGTCTGCATGTTTACCCATAATTCATAATTAACAAAGACATTAGAACTGCCACAGGAGAATTCTGGGCTTTATTTCTTTCTAACTGGGCAGTACTAATGCTGGAAGTGCTCCCAAATCAGTGATTTAACATTTCAGGAAATCTTGGAGAGGCAGCAGAAGCCTCCTTATATAGCTCATACGCTGGGACTTTGGTGATACAGATACGGCCGAGATAATTATTCAGCTCTCGTTATTGCTGTAGCTCTGCACCTGATCCCCGAGCCATTAGAGCACTCTGCAGGTTATTACAACTATCAAACATCAAGGTCTCTTTTCTAGTCTCTTGACTATGTGGTTATCATTTTACTTCTTTTAAATCCCCCATCTGCATAGAAAGCCTCTGTGTTTTTTACAGAGATCTGCTCAAGCCTTTCCCCTACCCTTTCTTTATTGCTCCCCAAATGGAGCCCTTTTCTTACTAGCACATTAGCATAAAAATATAAACCTCATGCTTCTCCACTTGTATTGTTTTTATACCCTCTCTCTTGTTTGATTTCCTCTTTGAGGCTGTGCACACCTACACTTTAATTTGGGCAGCCAATGAGTCAGTGGAAGAGAATTCTCTTGAGCTCAAGGAAACCATGATAATATAATTTCTGATGATGGGTGTTGTCAGTGGCCATGTTTAACCTTTTCCTTAGTTGAAGGCCCTCTTGACTTTATTGTATGTTTCTACCTATTGTGGCTGTATCATAGATTATGCCCCAAACCACCAAATTGCAAGAGAATATAATGACAACTTGCCAAAAATAAAAAAAAAGTCGGGGGGAGGCGGAGGGATTTTGTATTGTGGATGTACTTAATGATTCATTAGTTTTTTCCTCTCTTTCCCAGAAAGTGTACCATTTCTTGAAATTTAATAGGAAACTGTCTTTTTGATGACATATATTTTCAGTTTTGGTCACAATCTAGTCCTGTAATAAGTTTGCTTCCATTACTTTTCTAGACAAGCTATAAGATGATCAAAACCAGACAGCTCTGAATATTCTGAGCACTGTGTCAGCTATCTAAGGACAGGCAGTCACTTATGATACATAAAGATAATAATACAAATTAAGAGTCTGAAACAGGTCTCTGTGGATTGCATCTTAAATGAAAGCAAGTGGTTGTTTCTCAATGTTTTACACAGATTTGCTTCTCTCAAAACCTTTATTTAGCATGATCTCCACCAAACACCTGTAATAAAAAAAAGGCACTCCACCCACTGCAGGCCTATATATAGAAAAAGCTAATCCACAAGGGGTGAGGGGCAGTCACAGACAGTATGGTGGGGCTGAGAAACATATGGCTTCATCACTTAATATTGCTGCACAGTTGTCCCACACCATATTCCCTTAAATGGGCATTAGCTTTGTAGCCAAATTAGCAGGCTATAAAAAAATGAAAATAAAGGCACTTTTTTATGCTACAAAAAACTACCATTAAGCATTACTTGATAGCATCTATCCATTATCTCTGTGTGTATATTGTCAGCATGTGTAGTAAGTGGTGCATGTAAAAAATGAAATATAGAGAGGTTTCAAATGTCGGTAGTGTTTTTATGAGCAGTGAAAGTTAAGTAACTATATGTTTAATCTGTACTTTACTTCATCAGCCTATGCAGAGAAACCATCTGATATTCCTGACTTATAGAAGAGACTGGTTTCTTTTAGGATCTCCTTCTGGCCCCTTCTGTTGAACCAAGGAGGTTTTAAATATTTTTAAAATCATATTCTCCTCTTTTGTTAACTTAATGGTGCATGTGCATTTTCTTCCCTAGGAACTAAGGAGCATAGACTTCAACACAAAATATGTATTTATTAATGCAAATTCATGTAGATCAACTACAAAAGTAAATCAGTAGGTAGCATTTGTTGTGAACTGTTTCCCCATTTTCAATGACAGCAATAAGAATGCTTCACCCTAGGAACTTTGTATTACTGTTGAATCATTTGAATACTGTCAGAGGTTCCCTATTTAGGGTGCACTTTCATTTTTACTACTATATTAAATTGTAATTCCTCCATATGTGGTGATCCTTAATACCAGAAAGTATGAGTTAAAATCTTTCATTTTATCTAGTCTACCCTTCTTATTTAATGTGAAAACAAACTCAGAGAAGCCAAATAACTTGCTTAAAGTCACACAGCCAGCTAGTTCATAGAAAACTTTGGTTCTGGTCTCTTGATTCTTTTCTCTTTCTACTATACCACATTGCTGCTTCCAATAATTATATAATTATCGATATTCCCAAAGCAAGAGAAGCACTTGTGAGTTTTATTTCTAGAAAAAGTGATGGTTTGTTCTTAGCCATTCATTCACTCATTGGTGAGAAAAATGCATACATTTGCAAGATGGCGGGCCAGCAATATGGCAAAGGTCTTTTCTTTGTATGACAACCAACTGACCCCTAAATGAATTGAACCCTGACCCCCTTCCTCATTAGCTCCAAGAAAGCTAACTAGCCCAGAAACAATTGTTACAAGCAAGCTACAACACAAATCTGCCATGTTATTCCTATGGGATTAATTAGAGAGCTAAAACAATGCTTTCTCTTTGAAAGACATACAGAATCATATTGCTATGTTCTTCTGACTTGTGAACCTCTTGAAATTTAATGTAAAATTTTATGTTAAGGACAAATATATATTCCTCTGGAGAGAGGGTTCCAAGGTTGCATAAGATTTTCATGATGTTTGTGAGGGTGTGTGTGTGTGTGTGTTTGTGATCCAAAATAGGTTAAAAGAATTGTTCTATTTCATGCTCCAGTGCATTGTGCTGATGTCATCACTGGTATTGGTGTGCTACCAAAAACACAAGAATTGCATTATGCTTCACCATATTGGAGGAATATATTATTTATATATTTTTTTCCTTGAAAAAAGGGATGGCAAGTAAATCTATACATGTGGCCCTTATAATTAGCACCAAATCAATAAGGAGTAATTTGGGATATTATGATAATTTAGTTTGAATAGGGATGAATGTCACCCAAATATTGAGTGCTGACTTTTGTACCCAATGAGAAAAATAAGGCTATAGCCTTGAGTGTGGGGACATGATAGTATCCAGGACAAGGAGAGTGAACTATACGAAAAATGAAATATTCAAATATTTGACAGCATCTTTAACTTACTTAGATGTTATACAATAAATAGTCAATAGGACCTTTCTAGTAATCAGGGGGTTAAAGCACTATAAAGAAACTTCCATATGTACTTTGTTATCCAAGAGACAGATAGAGAGATGTCGTTCTACTGATATATTACATAAATCATGGTGCCAGCCAGAAAAACAACAGATGACCAATTTGTACAAAGCATTTTTTCCTTATGTTACATTTATTTAAAATACATTAAATCGTTGTGCTAAAATTGAGGCAGCTGGCAGTCCAGGCAACCTTATAAGATTTTTGTTTTCTGGATCCAGGCCCATTCATTTGGAAAGGTGAATCCATTGGGCTAATATATTTGCTTAGTCATATGCCAAGCCCTTGGAGAAAACAGGTAGTCCAGAATTTACCATGCATTCCGTTTTTTTTAAAAAATCAGAAATCTCCTGACAAATGGAAGTCAGATGGTTAATGCCCATTTACTTCCAAGTGAAGTCACTAATTAATGGTGCCAAGTCTCAACCCAAAGAAAAAGACTCATATGGGATGTAATCTGAGAAATCTGGCCATTTTCCAGGGGCTTCTTGTCTCTTACTCTATGTACATCAACAACGTTATGATGCCTAGTTGACCTTAAAAATAAAAGTCATGTCTGAGTTGGGTGGGTTTGTGTTAAACTGATTCAAGCATTGGCCTAATATGTTAATGGAATTTTAATGTTTGCTGTAGCATTCTTTTAGCCCATAGTTTTTATCAAACTGTTAATGAGTGGTGACCTCCTCAAAATGGTAAAGATCGCTCAATGTTAAGGGTGTTATATTTACTTAAACCAACTTTCAGTGTCTATTGTCAACTGCGTTCAAAACCAATACTGGATAAACAGGGCCATCAGAGAGAAACTCATCTTAAGTGGTCTAGTCTCCTATTGTGGCAGTTTCTTTAGTGACAGCTTAACTTCTGTTAGTGGTGTCACAGGGATGTAGTGGTCTTACAGTCTGTGGTCATGTGACTATCTAGTCATTCAATGACATTAGTCATTCAAATGAGGAGTTGTTGGTTTAAACAAATTTGTCTTCCCTGTTGGCCAATATTCAGAACATGGGATTTCTTCAAGAAGCTTAATCTTGAAAATTGAAGCTACCAAAATGATAGGTTTCTATTTAAATTCATCAACTATTTTTGTGTCACTACTGTGTGCAAAACATGCTAGGAACATATTTGGTAAATTTTTAAGGACTTAAATATTCTTTTTCTTTTAGGAGACTGAATTCTCTTAGGAACTTAAAAAGAAATACAAAACAAAGTCTGTTCTCTCTGTTTATGATCTTGATGGAGAGATTTGTATTTTAGAGAGACATGCAAACAATGAACAGTTCCAGACCACGAATTGTACCCAGTTAAATGTCAAGATAAATAATAGAGATGGTCATGACAAGTTAGAAAAAGAAGAGGTTATAGAAGGTCATTAACCTAAAGAGGTCATTATGAAAGATTTCTACAAAAAACACTAATGGAAGAGGTAGGAATTGAAATAAGCTTCAAAGTGTGGAGAAGATTCAGGTGTGTAGGGTTGGGAAGGCATTTGATGGTGTTGGCTAGTAATGAGAGTATTCTAATAGACTCATAGCACCACTATTAGAATGGATATAAGACACGTTTTGTCTGTGAGCACTTAAAAAATGGTTAGTGGCTTTCCATGCTGGAGAAGGACAAAAATATGAGGCAGGGAGAGAGGAATTGATTTTTTTTTTTCCTTTTAAAACTAAGAGTATGCTGCAAAATAATGGGGACAACCTTGGGGCCTTGAAAATATTTCCATTAAGAGTGAGCCCAGGAAAGGGCACAAGTGAAGGGTTCTTAGTAATTATATTATAGTTAGATCCAGAAATGCTAGAATTTAATTAGTAGAACACGTTCATGGCAGAGCTTCCAGGATTGAAAACCCAGTACAAAATGATGCCCAAAATAAGTAGCTTTGGTTGACTCTTAAAAGGTTGAGATAACCTAGAAATTTCTTATTTTCATCTCAACTAACAGATATATGTTATGTAAATACTGCTAAGTAGATGGGTTACAATGTATGTATGAAAGGATTGAAGTGTGGTAGGATACAGTAGAGTATATATGCTAATAGAATACCTGTCTTAGTCTTTAGGGCTGATATAACTAAATACCATAAACAAGCCAGCTTATAAATAACAAATTTATTTCTCCCAGTTCTGGAGGCTGGGAAGTCCAAGATCAAGACCCTAGTCAATTCCACATCTAGTGAAGGCTTGCTCTGGCTCATAGATGGCACCTTTTCCTGTGTCCTCATATGGTGGAAGTGGCAGACAAGCTTCCTCAGGCCTCTTTTTATAATGGCACTAATCACCTCCCAAAGGCCCCACCTTTTAACACCATCACCTTGGAAATTAGGATTTCAACATATGAATTTGGGGGGACAGAAATATTCAGACCACAGCAATAACCCAAGTTATCAACCAATAACCTCAAGGTAAGTTAAAGTTATTTATCAGCCTGAATTTTTAAATGATTTGAAATCATGCCCAACCATTATTTTTTTCTCCATGTGACACATCTTAAAAATTATCAAGACTTTAATGGAAAAAAAGGAATTAGGTTGATCTGTCTTCTACAAAATGACAAAAATCAGAACTGTGGCCAAGAATAAGAGTCCTGGTTTACTATAACATTGGATTTCTTTTCTTCTCTGTATTGCCCTTCCCCTCTCTTCCCTTTGTTTCTAACAAAGTGTTACAGTTTGAATTCTTAAATTATCAGGAGTCACTTTCTCATGCAAGGGGACAGTATCTTTCTGCATCTTAACAAGATGTAAAATTTTAAGCAATTTATAATAAAATCAAGATTTCCATTGTATCTAGATACATCAAGCATGGTCAAGGATAGCAGTAGAGTATAGAGGTTAAGCATTCAGGCTTTGGGGTCAGAAGAACTTGAGCATGGACCCTGGCTACTTATGCTGTCTATAGTCAAGTTGCTGCAACTCTTTCAGTCTCAGGTACCTTATCTGTTAAATAAGTATAATAGATTATACTTCATAAACTTATTGGAAAAATTAAGATAATATATGCAAAGCACTTCACATAATACCCAAAACAAAAAGCTTACAGCCATTGTACCTTTTAATATCACATTGTTGGGGTTCAGTACATATCAAACCAAAATATGACTAGGAGACAAGAATATGCCACCGCAAAATATACCTCTTCATCATATTTTGAGCAGGTTGTTTTTAGAAACTGTAGACACAGGAGTAGCTCTGAAAAGTTGCCCTTTTGTAAAGAAAATTTACATCCATAAAGGAAATCTACAGTAGTAAAATATCTGTATTTGGAAAAGGGCTGTTCCTAGACCACTTTTATTACCTGAGAGACTTTTTATCTGCATAACAAGATGACATTCATTTACCATACATTTTCTCCCCTTACCCTCCCATAACTTGTCTCTACCACCCCACCAGGAACCCCAGGCCCCAATTCCTTTCTGTAGCTCAGGATGCTATATAAGCTTCAAGCTTGATCTTCTTTGAGTCATATTTTTTGTGGGACTCTCGTGTATTCATGTAATTAAATATGGCTTTTTTCCCTGTTAGTATGTATTATGTCAATATAATGCATTGCCCAGCCAAAGAACCTGCAAGATAAAGGGAAGCCATTTTTTTTCTTCTCCTAGAGTACTCAAGTCTGACTTTAGGCCTGGTCAGTGAAACATCTCAGATTCGTTTTACCACCACTTTTGCATTAAAAAGTTATATGCTAGACTTCAAAGTTTAGGATATAGATCCTACTTGTTTACTGACTGCATCCTTGATAAGTTAGTTAGTTATAATTTGGACTAAGCCTTGCTCGGCATCTTGTCCTGTTGAAATCTATCTTCCATTCCTCCTCCTCAGCAGAGGGTAACTCCTCAGCTTTGCTGAACTAGCTGTGACATTTCAGAACTCCTGGATAATAAATCCCCCAAACTGGTTAGTGTGGTAGCTATTTTTTTTTTTCCTGACCAATCCTGAAGGTATTATGAACAATCCATGTCCTAAATGCTAAGTAGCTAAACTGGGGATCAAATAATTATGTTGGGTATAGCATATGATTTTTTTAGAAGTGCTCAAATAAAGATATGCAAAGTAGGCTAAAATAGTTTATTTCAAGTGGGTAGAATACCTATCTTACAAACTGGCCAAAAAAGGTATTTACCTGATTGGTGGTAACTGTCCTTAAAGATAAATCATAGATTTAAACTCTTTAAGTGGTATCTGGAGACTGAACCATTAGAGTCAATGACAGGCGAGTGGCTAAAACTTCATGCCACGTTTTAAAGGATAAAAGCTTGACCAAAAACTCACTGACTGTGTCTTTAGCCAAAACATTGTGGAAAATCATCTCAGCTCCTTGGGTAGATAATGTACATTGACAAAAAAGAAGCTAAATATAGTTTACAAATATTTTCTGATATTTAGGCAATATAACGCAATACTGAGCTTTAAAAAGGTAAGTCTACATGTATGTTTATTTGACAATCTGAAATGTTTCAAGGAGGCTATTAGGTTCTTTCAGGTAGATCTGCGCAGAATGAAATGTACAGTTATGTCCAAACATATCTTTAGAGGACATGACATTCTCTAGTGACTCTACCATTCTAGTCTAACATGTCAATTCTTGTTCATGCCCTAGATTTTTTTTTCACTCATTACCTCTCCATTTTTTTTTGTATTGTCTATTCATACTCTCCAGTGTGAACTATTTGCTTTTCAAATGCACCTTACAAAAAACTGGCATCTTTATAGCTATGTTTAGGTGGTGACACTGGCTGAAAAAAGCAAGGGATTTTGAAATACGAGCCAAAATATCCTGGCACTCCAACCATCCATCGGGGACTAGAATCCGAGACCTGTCCTTAATATGTCTCTTTGTGAATACTTATTGTGGCCAAAATGTCATGTAAACTCAGTATCTGTTTAGGGATCTTGCTGGTAGCTAAACATGGAAATGTGGTTCAGTAGAATCGATTCCGTTGCTTGTTATGGTTATATTTGCATATTTTCGTAAGGAAATGGTCTTAAAAACAGGAGTCAGCCTTTAAGAGACTGCTTTTCTTTGGACATGTTGATGAAGGAGAGTTTTAGAGAAGGGGCTGAAAGCTGGAGGCGTATGGCTGGTTTCATCTTCCGTGTGCCTTTTTCACTGCCTGTCTTTAGCATCTCCGCTTCATTGCCCACGTGTCACCTGTGCTTAGCCATGAGGTGATATATCCTCTCCTATTCCAAAAACATTGATCTAAGTCTCCCTCCTTCCATTTTTTAATAAATCTTAGTGAAGCAATATAACATTCCAGGTCAGTCCTATAGTGCTGTTCTGGCCTCGCTGGAGTGGCTGCTGCAGAGCATGGAAACTTGCTGGCACAATATTGCAAAGTGACTCTGTGGGGGCTGGACGACTTCCAGCCAGCAATGAACCACGGCCAAGAAACGCCAATATGGATAATGCAAACAAGAGAGATTTGGGGCACATTTCGATTTAACCATCTGATTTAATTGACAGAATAAATGCACCTGTCAACGGGTAATATTCTTGTGATTAGTTTTGGCTGTGATGATGAGATGATGTTAAAAGAATGTCAGAACAACCTGTCCTGGGACTCTTACAGGCAGTTTTGAGTGAGGGAAGGTCAGTTTTTAGCTAGTTCAAAGAAGCAGGATTATCTTCTTGTAATGTGAGGATATTTTATGGAGACGGTGAACGTTTTATTTGACGTTTTCCCTCTGTGCTTAGCCTTCACCACAAATCAGACAAAGTAGGGGATAGAGGCGCACAGAAGTAATTGGCTTTTGAATCAGTCTCTATGGCTACTGGGGATAGTCCTCATTTGGAAATGGACAATTCTAGGTATTAAGCTTAAAGCTGCACCCGAGTGGTCTCACATTCCCCCACATTGTGGTTCTTTTTGCTACTGGAGTAAGCAATTTAAGTAGAATTTCAATGCGATAAGGCCTTTAACAGAAGTCCTGTTTTCTTTAGAGAAATTATAATTTATGATCTTAGAACAAGTATATTAATTAATGCTCACTAATTCCATCATTAACCATTTGCAGCACAACCCCAATCTCCTCTCTGGAAATTGTGCTTCTGATGTGGCTGATTACCGAATAAACAACTTTAATAATCTTCCCCAGGCTCTCTGACCTCTCTGAGCTATTTAACATCATTGAACTTTTTCTCCTTCTGGAAAGTGCTAGCTCTCTTGGCTTTCCTGAGGGAGCTTTCCTTTCATTCTTCCTCCTTCTCTCTGGTCTCTTCTTCTTGGTTTCCTCTACTGATCATTCGTTCATTCATTCTTTCATTCATTCATTTATATTTTATTTTTTTAAACAACAGATAAGAATTATATGTATTGTGTACACTAAGGTATTTTGAAATGTGTACATATTGTGAAATGACTCAATTAAGCTAATATAATTTTTTTGTGGTGAGAACACTCAAAATCTTTGTGATTTTTAAAATATAATACATTGTTATTAACTATAATCACCATGTTGTACAATAGATCTCTTGAACTTACTCCTTCTTTCTAACAGGAGTTTTGTATTCTTTGACCCACATCTTCCCAGACCCTGGTAACCATCATTCTCCTCTCTAGTTTTATGAGTTCAACTGTTTCAGATTCCACATATAAGTGAGATCATGCAGTATTTGTCTTTCTGTCACTGACCACTCATTCTTTATGCACTCTATGTGGCCATTATTCAAACTCCTAGGTCTGTCCTCATTCTATTTTCTCGCCTCATTTCTCCCTCTACAGTTCCCCCAACACACCATGGTGTTTCTCCACATCCTTCCATAGATGCCTCTGAAATGTACCTTCTAGAACAAATGTTATACCAGATTCCTGATCACATAATGAACTCCCTGCAGGATATATCCCGGACTGAATGAGTCATTCTTACTATTCCATTTCTATTCCTAAGCATTATCCCTGTTATACCCACAATTTCTAAATTGTGAAACTAAACTTTTTGGAATAGAAATATCTTTGAGTACCTGATGAAGGGTATGGACTTTTTTTTCTTAGACAAAGGTTCATACAGACCTCTATTTGAGGCTGATTCCTAAACTCTGAATTCTATCCTTTATTCTTGAGGATTCACCATCTTTGGATTAATAACCTGTGCTCTGAGCATCTTTGAATGCTCCCTTTTATTTTTTCCCAACATCCAGCCAGTAACCAACTCCTATAGGACAGTATTTCTCAAATTCTGAACTATAAACCACCAAGAATTGCTTGATTTACCTCAATGTATCCTCCTGAATTGGAGTGTCTTCAGATGGGACATGGAAACATTTGCTGTTTAAGACAGGCACGACTTCATTTGAGATCCACTGCTACAGAGTGTGCTTTTGCCGTGCACCTTCCCTCCACTTTTGCCTTTGTGTTCTGATTGCCAACGCCCTACTGCAGCTTTCATTATTTCTTACCAGTGATGTTGCAATAATTGCTACCAACGCCCTACTGCAGCTTTCATTATTTCTTACCAGTGATGTTGCAATAATTGCTACCACTATTGATTGCCTCTTTGATGCCAGGTGCTTTTCATGCATTATCTCATTTAATGTTCACAACTCTCTCGGAAATAGGCCCTATTAACTCAAATTTCAGATGTGAAAAGTCAGAGGTCAAGCAAGTTGCTCAAGGTTACACAGCTAGTAAGTGCTTGTTCTGGAATTAAAATCTAGTGTTGTTGAGTTCCAAAGTTCAGATGCCTCTCTGAGGCACCCCACTGCTTCTCACTGCTGTAGCCTCTCTGCCTTCTGTCTCTCTCTCACCATCATTCTTCAGTTGTTTCCAGACAAATTTTTCTAAAGTTGATTTCTGCCAACCTCTGTGAGAAATCATGTCATCTTACTTTGTATTTCCTTTTTCTGCCCCTCCATTAGATGCCAGGATCCTGAAGTTCATGGACTGTGTCTGTCCTGTGTAGAGGAGGAACCTCATAAATATTTTGAATAAATAATAACCATTACCTTATCAGAAAATTTTAGTGATTTCCTATTTGCCTGTAATTTCTAAACTCCTTGGTAAGTCACTCAGTTTTCCATATTAAATTTGACTCCTTTTATCCTTATTTAAACATTTTCTATGGGTAGTCAAATATACCTTTCCAAATGTGCTCTTTGCTTATTCAACTATCCTCCTTTGTACTTGCTCTTATCTTGATCTAAGATTTGCTACTGCTCTATTTTGTTATTAAACATTATCAGTCCCTTAGGGTTCACCAAAAATGTCATATTCTGTGGAGGATTCCCTGTTCTTCACCTATGCAGAAGCTGATTTATTTTCAAAAACATCATAGCAGTTTATGTCACCTTTAAGCTACTAGTCTGATTGTTTCTATTAAAGATAGTTGTGTACATTTTTAATTTTGCCTGTCATATTATAAATCCATTAACAACAGGGTAACGTCTCATTCATGTCTGGAACCCCTCCATCTTTATAAGTGTGCTTTTCATGTTATATAACAACTTGTTGAATATGTCACTGGTCAGAAATTTAGTGTGAGAAAATTGGTAAAATGGTATACTATATATGTGAAAGACTGTTAAAAGGATTAAAGGTTAATATACATTTCCAACCAGGTGTCTTCATTACTCTTAATGTTATGCCCAATTCTTAGATTAAAAAAACAGCTTAAAAATTTTAGAGAAGATATCCTTGCTATGCTAGGTGTGGGGTGGATACCTAAAATGTCTTAAAACATGGTATTTTTCATACCCAAAGTGAATTATTGGTGGAGTGTACAAATCTCAATGATCACCAGCAACTGCAAACCTGCATACTTCTCCAGGTGATAATTTTTTTTTTTTTTGACACAGTCTCACTCTGTCACCTGGGCTGGAGTGCAATGGTGCCATCTCCGCCTCCTGGGTTCAAGCAATTCTCCTCAGCCTCCCGAGTAGCTGTGATTACAGGCACCTGCCACTATGCCCAGCTAATTATTTTGTATTTTTAGTAGAGATAGGGTTTCACCATGTTAGTCAGACTGGTCTCGAACTCCTGGCCTCAGGTGATCTGCTTGCCTCGGCCTCCCAAAGTACTGGGGATTACAGCGTGAGCCACCATGCCCAGCCCAGGTGAGAATGTTTAAACCTTTACTTGGTGACCATTATCCCGGTATCATGGACTTTAGGATAACTTAACTTTCATGCTTCTCAAACAACTATAAAGGCAAATCAACTGGATAATTTGAGTCAAATTTGGGTTCCAGACATCTCCATGTTCTGTTCAATATGGACTAACTCTGTTAACCAACTGTGAGGGGTAATACATGGTCAGTGGTGACTTGAGTTAATTTGAACGTGGAACCCCAGAGTAAAAGAAAATCACTTTAAGATATGCCTTAGCAAAAGAAAGGAAAAACGAGTATCATTTTAAGAAGCATGAGGAATATCTTTGGCTCCCTTGAATTCAAATAGTCACTTTTCAGTAAAAGAACAAAACATTGAATTACTCTCTCATTAATACCTATATATTAAATCTGTGGTATTAACTTTTCCAGCTGTTAGATGGCACTGCTATCTCATCAACTTGTTACTGAAAGTGTATTTATATGGTTTAAATAGGGTTACAATAAAAGGAAGTTCTCCCAGTGACAGGCTCAGAGGCTCAATGTTCCTCTAAACAAAGGGTTTGGAAGGAGTGGGGCTGGTAGCTGATGCTCTTAGGAGCAACTGGCTTTAAACTCATGTTTAAGTCACTGAAACCAGATATTCAAATAGAGCACATTGGAATAAGAAAGGTCAGAAGTGGCTGAGTCCAAGTACGTCCTGCATTTGCCACATTCTCCAACAGCACCCTGGCATCATTGGTGAATGGTGAAGACTTAGTAGGGAGCTCTAAAACTAATAATTCAAGACAGCAAGAGACAATAATTTGGGAAAGTCTTGAGAATAGATTACACATGTGTTCTGTGAACATATAACATAAAATTGTTATATAACTTCAGTGTTATTATATAATAACGTAGGGGTTTGGATTATTTCTAGATTGTTGGGTGAAGGTGATCATCTGATCAGAACCAGAAAACATTTTGGTAGAGGAAAAGATAGGAAATACTTTGAGCTTTGTGGACATGTGCCTGCCTCATTTTCTTCTTTCTCCTCTGCTTTGTCTTTCCATCCCCGTTCTCCTGCTCCTCCTACTTTTCCTCCTAACTGCTTTGTTGCTTCCCCTTAGAAATATAAAAGATAATTCTTGATTCACAGCACATACAAAATAGGGTACAGACTGTATTTCACCCATGAGTCATAGTTTCATGACCTCTGTTCTAGGTAATCAAATACTATACAAGTGAACAGTTTCCACATAGGCTATGGATAGGTTTATAATTTTCACAGAATTGAAATAGAATGAAATACTCCTAAAGTCATGTTAGTGAACACTTATTTGTATTTTTGATCATGGTTTAAAATCAAAATCCACAATATGAAAATCAGTTACCTTGCATCAAAAATAATTTTAGAAAATAATTTAACTTGGATATATTTGCAGTGTTAAGTAACCAAAAGTTACTTTTCTAAAAAAAGTGGACAGGGCTTCAAAATGAAGTTTATATTAATTAAAGATGTAGAGACATGCTCAGGTATTTCTTATAATTCACCACTATCTTAAAAATAATCCTGCACGACTGTCCTCTAGCTACCTAGATTAGCTTTATGTGTCTGTGAGGTTAGAGTCATGAATCTCCTTTCCGTGTTTCTATCCTTTACTGCTTTCCCAGTCTCTACTTCTAGCTCCTTTCAGTTTATCATAAAATTTTCTGTTAAAATTGTTTGCATAATACAAACGCATAAAGCATGAATGCTAAAGTGTAGAGTTGATTCCTGAGGTTACTGGGACAATAGCTTAAGTAAGTATATTTAGAATACCCAACTTGAGTATAGAAAGCAAAGATAGGTTAAAAATATTTCTTCAAGTGGTTAATACATGTTGGGCTTCTTGTTAGTAGAGTTTAGAAAATGAGAAATGAAGATCTAACAGCTAAAATAAGAGATTAAAATTATCTTTATCTTTTAAATATTTTTAAAATGAATGTATTATAAAAAACAATGGGAGAGCATGGAAATATGAGTCGATAATTTCCTTTGTGGTATTGTACAGCCTCCAAAACAGTTTTTCATTCTCAGTATTCTGAATGAAGCAATACCTAAGGGAATTGGTAGCTTATCAGATAATATGTGTTTAGAAATGCACTTTCAGTATAATAGAAATTGTCATTTTGAAATAAATGGGAAAATGATTTCATATATTTGATGCAGACATCCCAAAATCCACGAAAAGGTCTTCTTTCTGCAACTATTTCTTAATTGTGAAGGTACAGTGTTAATGGAATGAACCACACATTCAGCAGTGTTCTGAGTTGTGAGCAGGTAATTCTACCCCAGTCCTTGAATTTATATCACTTTATATTAAGAAGAGTTCTGCTTTTGTAACTCTTATTCCTGAGAATATTGTTTTTATACCAAAGATTCTTAACCACACAGCATGAAAAAATGAAACTTTTATATATAAATAGGTACTAGTAAGCAGTAAGAATTATTCTCATGTAGCAATTGTTGGGATTAGACAGAATGGAAGTGCATTGTGAATAGGTTTATTTTCAAATGTTATTTCTTTGCTTCTACCTCAATGTACTTGGGGTCAACTTTTCACTAAAATTGGCATTAATATGACTTCAGGTTCAAGTAAGGAAATAAAAAAATTGAATCATATTTTACAATTTATGTAGATAAATTATCTCAACCTCTCTGTTTCCTTGTTTTTGACATAACACACCATGTTTCTCTATACCCTAATTCTTCAAAGTTCTGATATGGTACCTGGAAGTTAGCTGACAAGGACATTCACTTGGATATTCAAGGGATATATCTGCATTTCCATAGAGTATTATTAAAAAACAAGAAACTTTTAGACTCAGGAAAGTGAAAATAGAAGAGCAAAATGTACAAGTTAGTATTTTTGAATATGTAGGTACCAAAACATGCAGCCTGCAGACTACAACACTGCAGAGATGTTCTTTGCTCTCTTTGCCTTTTCCACACACCAGATACATGGGTTCACCATTTTACAGAACTTTAAAAAGCTTGGAAGGTTTGTAATTTTCAAATTTGGTAGCTCCTAGAATAATAGTATATATCAAAAAAAGAAAAAAGAAGTTATCTTCACAAGAAGCACGTCTATTTTAATTATTCTGTCAGTTCTTGTCTCCGATCTTTAGGCTACTGTCAAGGCCTAATATTTTCTCCAGAGTTTTCTGTTGGCTCATGGAGGGTGGCTTCTGTTTGAAGAACAAATAGAGGAGACATGAACTAGAGACAACTCTTCTAGATTTCTCACAGAGCCGAGTGCAAGCTGCTCTTGCACTCAAAAGGAATGAAAGAACAAAGTGTGTCCAAATTGATTCCTAGCTTGAAGCTTTCAGCTAGGATATAAATCTGCCCTGTTCACCTTTCACAAAGCTAATCCCAAATCAGTTTATGGGATTAGTGCAGTTACTCTGTAAATCACTTAAATGGTATTTGAGGCATTTTTTGTGAGAACTAGCTTCTGCTGGATGTTTTCTCCTATTTTGCACACACAGTACAGTTATTTCTTCAACATTTAAAAAACTATAAAGAAAAGGGGCTTGATACCCAAAATGCCAAAAGAAACCGTAGGCTTCTAACTCTGATAGTACACATTTTGAAGGAAATCAAATCCTGGTTAAACTTTACTTGGTCTTTTAATAGTAACTCATTTGTCTGCAAGGAAGGGTATACATTTTGCTCTATACTGTTATTTGTAGGAAAGATGAATTTTTCACAAATATTTCAAAATTCACTCTGAACTGAGTGATCAGTTTGCCAGGACTTGATGTCTTGGTTTGACTTCCAGTTCTCAAAAACAGGCGTAAAGAGGCAGTTACAATAATAGAAACAGTAAATTTACCTAATGAAAGACAGCTTCCTATCTCAAGTAACTTTCTTCAATCACTTTCTTATTATCTCATCTTTACTCATTCAGTAAACATTAGTCAGGTATCTTGTGTGTGCCATACATTACGGTGTGCACTGGGGATAAATGACCTGTGGTCCTTGCCCTGGAGGAGATCTCAGTAACATTGCCTATTTCTTGAATTGGTCGCAATTATAAAGCTTCATATAACATACAGCTTCTTTTAAATTTGGGCATGAAGCTATTTGCATTGAAATGTATGGGTTGAACATCCCTAAGTCAAAATCTAAAATGCTCCCAAATTTCAAACTTCTTTGAGTGCTGACATAACACCACAAACGGAAAATTCCATACTCGACCTCATGTGACAGGTCGCAGTCAAAATTTTGTTTCATTCAGAAAATTATTTAAAATATTGTGTAAATTTACTTGAAGCTATGTATATAAGGTTTATTTGAAATATAAATAAATTTCATTTCATGTTTAGACTTGGGTCTCATCCCTAAGATATCTTATTTTATGTGTGTGTATATTTATACACACACATACACATACACACACATATATATTATAAATATATACATATATATTTGCATATATATGCAAATATTCCAAAATCTGAAAAAATCTGAGATCCAAAACACTTCTGGTCCCAAGCATTTTGGATAAGGCATACTCAACCTATATTGCATTTTTTCCCCACTTATGATTTTCATAAAATTGGAGGCATATTCTTGAATAAAAAATTATTTCATGTAAGACTA
This sequence comes from Macaca fascicularis, assembly GCF_037993035.2. NCBI lineage: Eukaryota > Metazoa > Chordata > Mammalia > Primates > Cercopithecidae > Macaca > Macaca fascicularis. The sequence continues at coordinate 64,070,363 of NC_088387.1, forward strand.
AACTTTTTTAAAGTCTGTATTTGTCTATAGCATTATAGTAATTTTTATATTAATGTGACATTTTTGGGGAACTTAAGTTCTTGTATACATGGTGTGTGTGTGTGTATGTGTATGTGCGCGCGTATGCTTTTCACAATTCCATTCCTAGAACAAGAAAGACATTTATTTCATATTCAGGTATCCATGACTCCATAGCCTCAGCATTTTCAATTCTCCCCTCTTTCTTCCCTTCTCAACATTTATCAGAGCTGAACAAAAATAGCACTCTGTGTCATCTAAGTATTTCTGTATTAACATCATGGAGTTTATGCAGGTGATTTTCTTTATCTTTTTGAGACTTTACACTGTATAAAATTAACTCCCCCATAGCCATTTCTGGAAATTTATAATATGCTTATCAAGTTTACTAGCAACAAAATTGCTTTAAATATATTTTGAAATTCACGTAATTACACCAGAGTTGCATTGAAGTTTTCTAAAGTGCTTTATCAGTTTTCAGACCACATTAAAATTTGTTCATTATCTCAAGTGAGAAATTTACATGTTATTTATAGTACTATTTGCATAGAATTGCGTAAGTGAGGAGAAGGCCAATCTGACAAAATTGCATGCCAGATCGCCACAACACATCTTATACTGAGATGACAGTCTTCCATTCAGGCAAATATCCTATATTAAGTTCATGTTATGAGTAATAAATAGGACATTTCTGGGAAGAAATAAAAAGTTGTAACAAACCTGAAACAAGTTTGGAACAAATTGAAATATATATGATGCTTTTGAATAAGAAATATTAATATTATAAAAACACAGTCACTCTTCAATTGATAAATACTTGTGTAAACTTGTATAATTACGTTTAACTTATATATGCTACAATAACAAATCTTAGGTACATGGCTCAAAGAATTTTTATAAATTGAACCTATCCATGTAATCATCAGCAGTGTTTGATAGGTTCAATCATTTAGCATTCTCGTCAACACTTGAGATTGTTAATCATTTTGATTGAGCCATTTTGATAGGTATGTAATTGTATAGAACTGTGGTTTTAATGGGCATTTATCTAGTAACTAATTATTTTGAATATCTTTTCACTTGCTTATTAGCCATGTGAATAAACTATTTTGTGAAGTACCCTTTCATGTCTTTTGCCCATTTCTCCATTTCTGTAACTTTCTTATTTATTTCTAGGTTTTCTTAATACATTCAGGATAGGAATCTCTTGTCATATAAATATATTGCAGATATCTTTTCCTATTCTGTTTTGACTTTTGATATGTGGTGTCTTTTTATAAAAAGTTCTTAATTCAATGATTTTTTTTCATAAAAGTGATCCTTTTCTTCATGATTAATGCTTTCTGTATTCTGTTTAAGAAATTTTGCCCATGCCAAGGTCATAAGGTATTCTCCTATGTTTTATTATTTTACCTTTTCTGTTTAGTTAACATATTAATAAGGTCAGGTGTGGGGGCTCACACCTGTAATCCCAGCAGTTTGGGAGGCCAAGACAGGAGGACTGCTTGAGACCAGGAGTTCAAGAACAACTTGGGCAACATAGCAATATGATGTTTCTACAGAAAGTAATTAAAAATTAGCCGGGCATGGTGGTGCATGCCTGTAGTCCCAGCTACTCAAGAGGCTGAGACAGGAGGATCCCTTGAGTTTAGTAGTTCAAGAGATCTGATTGCGCCACTGCAGTGGCGCATACACATATGTGTGTATATATGTATTATATAATACATGTTTATATAAATAAGTTTGAGTACTTTAAATTACTAAATATAAATTTTAATTTTAAAATTTATTACTATTTAAATAATAAACATTATCTATCTATATATAAACTATTTCCTCTAAATTTTCATTTTGGAATTCCTAATTTACACTGGAATTGATCTTCATTTAGATTATGAGGTAGGGGTCCAGGTTCATTTTCCCCCTAACTATTCAGTTGATGAAGTTCTTTTCCACACTTCATTGCAATGCTATTTTTGTTGTAAACCAAAATTTATATGCCTATGAATATATTTCTGGACTCTCTATTGTATTCCATTAGCCCATTTCTAATCTAAGAACCTTGATCCCAGTTTGCTTCCACAGTCTACAACTTGACCTTTTGTGATTGGTTGTATCCACTGAAGTTATGAATTATTTATATTTTAGGTAATTGAGTATACAATTTCTTTTAGGAGGTAGGTAGATATGTCTCCTAGGTAGCAAACATTTTTCCATTTGACAGTCTGTTGTGTAACATTATGGACTAGTGTTTTTTTTTCTTTTAATTTTAATTTTTCGTTCTGGGGTACGTGTGCAGGATGTGTTACATAGGTAATGTGTTACATAGGTAAATGTGTGCCATGGCGGTTTGCTGCACTTATCAACCCATCACCTAGGTATTAAACCCAGTATGCATTAACTATTTTTCCTAATGCTCTCTATTCCTCCAACCTACCCCCCAACAGGCCCCAGTGAGTGTTGCTCCCCTTCCTGTGTCCACGTGTTCTCATTGTTCAGCTCCCACTTGTGTGTGAGAACATGCGGTGTTTGGTTTTCTGTTCCTACATTAGTTTGCTGAGGATAATGACTTCTAGCTTCATGCATGTCCCTGCAAAGGACATGATCTCATTCTTCTTTATGGATCCATAGTATTCCATTGTTCATATGTGCCACATTTTCTTCGTCTAGCCTATCATTTATGAGCATTTGGGTTGATTCCATGTCTTTGCTATTGAGAATAGTGCTGCAATGAGCATATGCATACATATATCTTTGGTTTTTAAAGACTCAGTTTGCTCCAGTTGAGCATACTGTTTTATGTATATATTTTTATTTTAATTAATTTTTTTGAGACAGTCTTACTCTGTGGAGTGCAGTGATGTTATCTTGGCTCACTACAACCTCTGCTTCCTGGGTTCAAGCGAGTCTCCTGCTTTAGCCTCCCATGTAAAAGTAGCTGAGAGTACAAGCACATGCCACCACACCTGGCTACTTTTTATATTTTTGGTAGAGATAGGGTTTTGCCATGTTGGCCACGATAGTCTCGAACTCCTGGCCTCAAGTGGTCCACCCACCTCGGTCTCCCAAAGTGCTGGAATTACAGGCATGAACCACTGACCCCGGCCTGAGTATACATTTTTTTTTAATTCAAATATGCAATCCAACAAAACCTGGAAATGGGAATTCCTTTAAAATGGCTTATTTGTTCTTTTTAACACCAATAAAAGTTATATTTGGTAGTTTCTTTCATATATGGGGATAAAATTCTCCAACCATATCTTGAATTTTCACACTCCACCTGTGGAATTTGGTCCTCTCCAAAAAGATGTCCATTCTTTACATTGCAATTAATTTAAATGATCAAAATATGAACACTGGGTAAAAATGTTATTTAACATTAAGATCAAGGGAGAACAGCTAGCAAATTGAATGGCAAAGTAGAAACATTAGGACTTTTATTAAATGCAGTGTTTCAATATCAAAGATATGGCATCAACCTAGGTACCCATTAATGGCAAACTGGATAAAGAAAATGTGGTATATTATACCATGAAATACCATGTAACCATTAAAAAAAGATATCAGGTTCTTTGCAGCATACATGGATGTAGTTGGAGGCCATTACTCTAGGCAAATTAACTAAAGAACAGAAAACCAAATACCACATGTTCTCACTTAAAAGAGGGAGCTAAATAAACGTTGAATACACATAGATATGAAGATGGGAACAATAGACACTGGGACAACTAGACAGGGGAGGGAGGGAGGAAGGTGTGGACTGAAAAACACCTATTGGATACTATGCTTACTAGGGGGTGATCATTAGTGCCCCAAATCTCAGTGTCACACAATATACCCATATAGCAAACCTGCACATGTACCCTTTAATCGATAATAAAAGTTGAAATTATAAACATAAAAATAAATGCAGTGTTTTTCTTTAGTTCTAAATTTACTTTTATTTTTTCCTTGTTCTAACATTAGTGTTATAAAATCATTTTTCTCTTCCTGTTTGAGCAACAAGCTTTGCCTTTATATCATGCATAACATTTTTATTAGCTTTATCATATCATAGAATGCTATATATTACCTACCAAATCATATGTTTAAGTTCAAATACAATCAAGAGTTTTTAAAAATGCAACTACTTACAGAAAAGTTGTAAGAATAAGACAAATAATTCTGATATTAGATTTCATCCAGACACCTTAAGTTTGCCCATTGTCTCAATAATTGGCTATATAGCTGAAGGATCCACTGTAACATGAGTTACATCCAGTTGTCTTACTTTTATCCAGTTTTTTTCTTTCATGGCTTTTTGTTTCTAGTCTTTGTCAACTTGGAACAGTTATTTGGTATTTTTTTGACCACCATGTTTTTGACATTTTTGAAGATTAAACATCAGGTATTTTAACTGCTCCTCAATTTGGATAGGTTCAAATTGATTAAACCCAGGTTAAGTATTTTGAGCCTGAATAACACAGAAGTGATGCTTTGGTTTTCTTATTGTATTGTATCTGGTGGCACATGTCAGTTTGCCCCATTACCGTAAGGTTTTATGTTGATCATTTAATTAAAGTGGAGTCAAGAGATTGAGTACATTAATGTATATTGAAAAAAATAAGATAATATTCTGAGGATAGTAGGAACCAGTTTTCTTATAGTTGGAGAAACAAAGTAAAAATATGGAAGAAAGGAAAGTTAGAAAAAACTCTTAGGTGTTAAATTGGATCTAGAGTCATTTCTGTGAACTCTTAGTTTTCAGTTAGTTAATTACAAATATTAAGATGCACATATGTGTTTACATATGTATATGTGAATATATTTAAATATACCCACAAATATATTTTAACTTTGTCCACTGAGAGGGAGAGGCCCTGGGAGCACTAACACCTTAAGCAGTGAAGAAACTTGATTTTGAAATACCACTGGCCACTAAAAGGAACCAAGATTTCTTGGGAAAATAGCTAATTTTAAAGCTAGGGCAGAAAAGAGTAAGATGAGTTTGAAATATCTTGATCAACCAGAAAGTGTGGAGATTCTGAAAACATGAGGATTTTTCAAAAGGACACAAGAGGAAGCCTTAAAAAACTCCTACATGCCAAATCTGAAATATTTGGAGCATGAAAATAAACAATTATAGAAAGAATGTAACTTCTTGGATAAAATAGAAATCTTTGAGTTACCGTGTGATATGGTTAGGCTTTGTGTCTCCACCCAAATCTCATCTTGAATTGTAATTCCCATAATCCTTAATTGTCAAGGGAGAGATCAGGTGGAGGTAATTGAATCATGAGGGTGGTTCCTCCCCCCCCCCCCCCCCCCCCGCCGCCCGCTGTTCTCGTTATAGTGAGTGAGTTCTCACGAGATCTGATAGTTTTATAAGGCTCTTTCCCCCGCCTCGCTTGGCACTTCCCCTTCCTGCCACCTTGTGAACGAGGTGTCTGCTTCCCCTTCACTTTCTGCCATGATTATGTCTCCTGAGGCCTCCCAAGCCATGCTGAACTGTGAGTTAATTAAACCTCTTTCATTTATAAGTTACCCAGGCTCAGATATTTCTTTATAGCAGCATGAGAACAGACTAATACAGTAAATTGGTACCAGGAGTGGGACTGTACCCTGCAAAGCCACAGGGGCAGAGCTGCTAAAGACCACGGAAGCCCACCTCTTGCATCAGCATGACCTGGATGTGAGACATGGGGTCAAAAGAGATTATTTTGGAGCTTTAAGATTTGACTGCCCCATTGGATTTCAGACTTGCATGGGGTGTGCAGCCTCTTCATTTTGGCCAATTTCTTCCGTTTGGAATGGGTGTATTTACCCAATGCCTATATCCCCATTGTATCTAGGGAGTAACTAACTTGCTTTTGATTTTACAGGCTCATAGGTGGAAGGGACTTGCCTTGTTTCAGATGCGACTTTGCACTTAGACTTTTAGGTTAATGCTGGAATAAATTAAGGTTTTGGGGGACTGTTGTGAAGGCACGATTGGCTCTGAAATGTGAAAGGGACATGAGATTTGGGAGCGGCCAGGGGAGGAATAATATTGTTAGGCTTTGTGTCTCCACCCAAACATCATCTTGAATTGTAATCACCATAATCCCCATGTTTCAAGGGAGAGACCAGGTGGAGTTAATTGAATCATGGGGACACTTTCCCCTCTGCTGTTCTTGGGATAATGAGTGAGTTCTCATGAGATCCAATGTTTTTTTAAGGGGTTCTTCCCCCTTTGCTGGGCACTACTTCCTGCTGCCTTGTGAAAAAAGTGCCTTGCTTCCCTTTTTCCTTCTGCCAAGATCGTAAGCTTCCTGAGGCCTCCTCAGCCATGCTGAACTGTGAGTCAATTAAACCTCTTTACTTTATAAATTACCTAGTCTCAGCCATGCTGAACTGTGAGTCAATTAAACCTCTTTACTTTATAAATTACCTAGTCTCAGCTATGCTGAACTGTGAGTCAATTAAACCTCTTTCCTTTGTAAATTACCTAGCCTCAGGTATTACTTTATAGCAGCATGAGAACAGACTAATGCACCGCTGGTAAAATTTAATAAACAAATCAAGAAAGGAAAAAGAGTTTCTTACAGTAGACTGTTAACTAACTAATAGATATGGAAGGTGTTGTAGGATTAGAAAGTCACCATTTGGCAGCCATCATTATAATAAGTAGTTCAGGCAAGAAACATAAAGAGAGGCTAAAACCAATGGGAGCAAGTAGAATGAGGAATGGAATTTTACATAGTCTCAAAGTACCTATTCACAAAATAATTATAAGGGAAAACAGTTTCTTTGAAATATGGAAAGCTTGCTCTCATTATGCTCAAAATATTTTCTTTTGCTAAATCCACATGAATGTGGTCCATCTCCTACTCCAACCAGGACCCCAAGGGGTTGGATGGCCACCAGAACTTCTTTCCATCTCATTTAGACATCCTTCTTATGCGGATATTGACTGCCATTGGGTTGTCTTGTCCCTCTTTGATGCCTCTTTTTTATATTTGTAAATATATAAAAACCACCCTTTATTAAGGTGGGTCCAGTTCTCTATTTCTTTGTTCAAACATACCAGGATCATAGCCTCAAATCAAGAGACTAAAGTATCATATAAAAGGAAAAATATTTTTCAACACCTTTAATATTTAAAGGTCTTTGTTCTGTCTATCTCATTTGAGCATATCCATTATCTGTGGATCAGTAAAGACATATTTTCTGAAATAAACCATACCTGAACTTCAGTAACTTAAACTACAATCGTATTTATAATAGCATTTCAGTTTGTTTTATAGGCATTTTGATTTATAATATATAGAAACTTCAAATAATTCTTAGAATTGTTAAAACACGTAGCATTTAAGTTATTTTAACACTTGAGCCTAAAAAGCCAAACACATTTTACCAGGTCCAGCACATTTATTTTTTAAATAAAAGTTTTTTTTTTAAAAAAACGGAATTTATTTTTGTATCTTTATCAAACACATAAACAAACTGTGGTATATTCATACAATATAATATTACTTACCAAGAAGAAATGGACTATTGGCCGGGCAGAGTGTTTCATGCTTGTAATCCCAGCAGTTTGGTAGGCCAAGGTGAGTGGATTACCTGAGGTCGGGAGTTCGAGACCAGCCTGGCCAACCTGGCAAAACCCCGTCTCTACTAAAAATACAAAATTTAGACAGGCGTGGTGGTGGGCACCTGTAATCTCAGCTACTTGGGAGGCTGAGGCAGGAGAATTGCTTGAACCCAGGAGGCAGAGGTTGCCGTGAGCCAAGATGGTACCACTGCACTGCAGCCTGGGCGACAAGAGCAAAACTCCATCTCAAGAAAGAAAAAAAAGGCTATTGAGTCATTTTTAAAAGATATGAAAGTACCTTAAATAAATATTACTAAGCCAGTATTAAATAAAATGCAAAGTATGTAAATAAATATACAAAGCCAATATGAAAAGGCTACATATCTTAAATGATTCCAATTATGTGATATTCTAGAAAAGACAAAACCATAGAAACAGAACTGATCAGTGATCAGAACTGATTCAGAGATTTGATGAAAATAGGAATGGTTGAATGGGTGAAAAGGGATTTTTTTATGGCAGTAAAATTAATCTGTATGATATGAAATGGTAGATACAAGGCATTACACATTTGTCAAAACTAATAGAACTGCAGAACAAAGAATGAATTTGGATGCAGCAAATTAAAAAAAAACAACATTTAGGAGGTTGGGAGATCAAGGTATAGAATGCAGAAAGTGTCTAAAGAATCTAACTGTATTACAAATGTATGACACATCCTTACTGAAAGGGATTGGGAGTAAGGTGTTGACCTGAGTATTTATAGAAATAAGTGGAGTCTACAAGACTAAAGGAAAGAGACTGAACTTAAGCACTACACTCTGGTAAATAGAATTACTTCTTTTGAGGGTCTGGATTAACAATTTTGATTTTGCTATGCAGGTATACTGGAATGGAGCAATTAAGTAAATGGATGGCAGATGGTGCAAGAACTGGTTTCTTTCTGTTAGGGTGGGAATCTGCAGATAAGCAAGAGGAGGAAGCTAGAATAACCTATGGGGTAATGGATTAGAATTGAAGACATTAGCATAAACTCATATCTAATATAGCTTCATAAAGATATAAATGGTTACATTAAAAAATTTATAGCTATATTTGTATACACAGATTAATACAGACACATGTTTCTTGCTCTGTCAGCTGAGAAGGTTTATAGGAAACCACATACCAGTATCACTGAGTATGCCTAGAGCCCAGGTCTTGGTTTCTAGTGTCATTCTCCAACAAAAGTAATGAAGGCTTTTTGGAGAAATGTCTTTCATTCTAAAACCAGGTTAGGAAATACACAAGAGGAGCCTGGAGTATCTTGCCTTCCTTTCTCTTCCTTTCTCTTCCTTCCCTGCATTGTTTTTTAAATGTTTAAACACATAAAATATTTGTTATATAATGAGAAAAGAACAAAGTTACAATAACAGCAATTTCAAGTTAGATACTTAGGTTTCACTTTTAGATTTCAAACTTACCACTTCCTTGTCTAGGTCTCTGAAACTTTTGGATCTACCTTCAACAAGCCACTGAGAACCATAACATTGAGAATCACAACATTGTATGTTTTCACTGGAGAATTAAATATGGAATTACTGGTACTCCAATCCTGATCATGAGTCTACATAAGATAAATTATATTTACAGAAGACTGTATGAGGAATATGTAGATCATCCCATGCTCTAGTCAGTCATGACAAATATATAACACTTGTGCTACTATTTTCCCTGTCCTGTCCTGTGATTGTGACAGACATGAATAATTGAGTACAGCTCTTTTTCTAGGGTAAGAAAGTGATCAGAGTTGGCCCTGGAGATGAAACCTCATTACCATTCCTTTTCTAGCAACTGAGTTATTTTCTTGAGTCAAGCTACACCATCAGAAAGCTGTCTTATATTAATACTTATCCAAACTGGTATCTTACCCTTTTTAGTGCCTCAAACTAGATTCTGATCAGGCATGTTATAATAAGTTCATATAAGTTTTAGTGCAAAAAAAAAAAAAATTGAAATCCATGCATAGTTTTTTCATAATATGTATTTCCCATAAACTTTTTGAAGTACTCTTGTATACATATGTATATACACACACACAAATACCCCATATTTTCTTTATCTTTTAAAATTTATGGACATAGATCGATTCAATAGCTTGGCTATGGTGTATAATGCAGCAATAAACATGGGAGTACAGATATATCTTTGACATGCTGACTTTATCCCATTGGGATATATACCCAGACATGGGATTGATGAATCGTGTGGTAGTTCTATTTCTAATGTTTTGAGGAAACTTCATTTTGCTTTCCATAATGGCTGTATCAATTTACATTCTCACCAACAGTTTACAAGGGTTCCCTTTTCTCCACATTCTTACCAAAGTTTATTATCTTTCTGCTTTTTGATAATAGCTATCCTAAGAGATGTGAAGTGATACCTCATTGTGATTTTGATTTGCATTTCCCTGATTATCAGTGATGCTGAGGAGCTTTGCATATATCTTTTGGCCATTTGTATGTCTTTTGAGACATGTCTTATTTAGGTCTTTTGCTCACTTTGTAATTGGGTTATTTATTTACTTGCTACTATAGTGTCCTTGTCCAATCTTGCTATCAGGGTAATGCTGGCCTCATAAAATGAGTTTGGAAGTGTTCCTTCCTCTTCAGTTGTTTGGGAGAGTTTGGGAAAGATGAGTATTTGTCATTCTTTAAATGTTAGGTAAAATTGATCAGTAAAGCTATCAGGTCCTGGGCTTTTTTTGAGAAAGGAGAAAGTTTTTGATTAATGATTCAGTCACCTCACTCATTATTGGTTTGTTCAGATTTTCTATTCTTTAATGATTCTGTCTAGGCAGTGTATTTATGGGAATTTATTTCTTCTAGGTTATTCAGTTTGCTGACATATAATTGTTCAGAGTAGTCTTTTATGATCATTTGTATTTCTGTGGTATCAGTTGTAATGTCTTTTTATTCACTCATCCATTTAGCCACTCTATCTTTTAATTGAAAAAATCTAATTACACATAAATGTAACAATGATAATAAACCAATTTAAGAATAAAAAAATAATGAAAATCAATGAAAGCAAAACGTGTTCTTTAAAAAGGTCAATCATATCATCTAAATTCTATGCAGATTAACCAAGAAACAAAGAGAAGCAACTAAATTTAATATAAGTAAGGAAAGAAAGAACATCACTACAGCCACCATAAATATTAAAATGATGCTAAGAGAATCCTGAAAGTAAAAATGATGGCAGTGACAGGCCTTCTGAAGTGGCTGCTGCCAGCACGCCAGCTGCAACAGGGAGGAGTGGGGTGCAGGTGGCAGGAACGGCTGTGTGAGCAGCAGCAGAGACGGGTCCCCTCTGCCCCCTGGTCCCTGAGGCAGCTGACTGCGCTACCCCCACCCTCCCACAGCTGGGCAGGACCCAATCCCAGGCCTGGAACCTCTGCCACAGCCTCCATCTCACTCCCCACCGCATCCCAGGAACCCACAAGCACCTGCCCGAAGGTGCCAAGTTCCTGTGCCTCGGGAAGAGGCTCTGTGTGGTGTCTCTGGAGAATGTGTCCCCAGGATCTGCCCTGCATCGAGGTGATCGTCGAGTCTGACACTCCTGACAGCTGGGCCCAGGGTCCGTGATCCACTCCCAGAGGCATCCACCCCTGGGCAATGCCATATGCAGGGTGACAGGGAGCCCTGGGCCTCCCCTGAGCACTGGGCACTGGGGCCACAGGAAGAACTCATGGCGATGTCACCCCTGCCCTGGATGCCGGCCCGGGGCCCAGCCAAGGACCTGGAGCCCCTGCCCCAGGCTGCGAGTAGATGAACAAGGAAGCTCTCCGGGACCACCATGACAAGGACCCCCAGAGTTTCCACAACCTGGGGAAGGGCAGCTCCATACAGGACTGTGGGTCTTGGGGACAGTGGCCCAGGGAGCTCCTCCAGGGAGGACAAAGCAGGTGTGGACATAACTTGGACAGCACATCAATGGCTTCATCATCCATGGAGCAGGAGAGCAGCAGTGGGGCTTGGTGACACTGCTGGAGTAAGCTTGGATGTCCTCAGCCTCTGATGGCCAGTGGGGCAGCCTGGGAGGTTGCTCCCTAATAAGCCCAGCTGCCAGTCAAGCAGGGCTTCATCATGGTTGCACCTAACTGCACGCAGCCACCAAGAATGGCAGACAGTAGCTCTGCCCTCCCGGGTACAACTGCAACCACCGAAGCCATGGCTGTGGACCTGGGCATCTCTGCACTTTTGGGGACCTGGGAACCCCCTCCACCCCTGCAGGCCTGAAAGTGCCTGCTCGAGTTGTCTGGCCTCTCCCCATTCCCGGCACCTGCTCCGAGTGTGGAGCAAAGTTGAGGCCAAGCCCGGGTGCTGTTGCAATCTGGCGTGGGTGTACACATGCTCTGGGCAGCACTGACATGCCAGCCCCTTGCAACCTCAGCCCCCTCCAGCAAGCACTGGGAGGAGGCTGAGAGCAGCTTGGCAGCTGGTCTGTAGGTACCCCTTTGCGTGAACAGCCTAGGTACCATGAACAGCAGCAATAGGCAGACAAGCTCCTAGATGGAAAGGGGTGGGTCCCCAGTGAAGACCCACCCTAAAGCCTGGGAAGGCCTGAAGCCCAGGGACCAGGCTGCAAGTCCCATGGACCAGAATGGGAACCTGTGGTGCTTTTTCTGGGCCCACCTATGGCCACCCACAGACCAATCAGCATGCATTTCCTCTCCTCTGAGGCCCACTAAAGCCCAGGACTCAGCTAGACTTAAGGAGACAATGGGACAACCAGCCTCAGAGACAAGCTAGCACCCCAGGGTCTCCTCTCTGCTGAGAGCTGAACACTTGTCAGGTCACCCTGTCTTTAGATAGGAGCTGCCCCTGTCAGTTTCCTCTTGAGCTGTTCCATTGCTCAATAAATTTCCCCTTTGTCTTGCTCACCCTCTACTTGTCTGCACACCTCATTCTTCTTGGATGCAGGACAGGGACTTGGGAATGGTGAGGCTAAAAAAGCTGTAACACAAACAGAGCTGAAACATGCCCCTTGCTCGCCACATTGAGGGTGACAAGAAGGAGAGGCGAGAGATGGAGAGAGGAGCTGCTGCCCTTTGGGGAGCCCAGACCTAGGACCTCCCCTAGGCAGGAGTGTGACACTCTTTTTAGTGCTCTGTGGTTCTGGGCACCACCGCATTTCCCGCTGTCAGACATGGAAGCTACTTATGGTATACCTGGTCCAGCTGCAGTTTTGCAGGGAGCCAGAGCCTATTCCAGTGCCTGAAGCTGCCCGCCCCACTGCAGCTGGCATGCCTGGCTGTGCGCAGTGGCCAGACCACATACTCACTCACACACCAACTGGCTCGTCCTTTGCAGGTGTGGGATCCAGGCCAGTAGCATGAACCGAGTGCAGCCTACTAGGCTGAGTCAGTGGAATGAGCCCAGCAGGCCAGGCAAAGCGTGGGCAAAGGCGCCACTGACCACAGAGGTTTCCAGCTGGCAAAGCGACACCCCAGGGATTCTGTGAGAAAAATATATACTAATAAATTGATATAATTAAGTGAAACAAATTAGTTTCTTGAAGGATACAACCTACTAACATTTATTCAAGAGGAAACAGAATATCTGAATAGTTTTTTAAATCTATTAAGGAAATTAAACTTGTAGTAAAAATTTTCTTACAAGAAAAACTTTAGGTCTTGATGATTTCAGTTAAATTCCATCAAATATTTAAGGAATAAATAATATCAGTTTTTCTCAATTCCTTCCAGAAGAGTTTTGCATCTTCTTTAAATGTTCTATTTGATATAAAATAATTGTACATATTTTTGGGGTATGTAGTGATATTTTGGTACATATCTAGTGATCAGATTGGGGTAATTAGATATTCATCATCTCAAATATTTATCATTTCTTTACGTTGGGAACATTCCATTCTAAGTATATTTAACATACTTGATAGCTAGAGGGACTTACTATTGCTATTTTATTAAAATTTTCTTACTGTTTTTAGCTTCTTTTCCTCTGTTGCTATCTTCTTTGTGTTTTGATTGTTTTTTGCAGTGATATGCTTTGATTCATTTCCCTTTACCTTTTGTATATCTACTAAAGGATTTTTTGTTTTTGTTTTTTTGGTTAGCACGAGGTTTTAATAAAACATCTCATAGTTATAACAGTGTGTTTTAATTTTATAACTTATCTTTGGTTGCACAGAAAAACTATACACTTTTATTTCTCTTTTCATGTTATTAATATCACAATTTACATAGTTTCATATTATATATTTATTTACAAATTATTATACCTATAATTATTCTTAATACTTGCATCTTTTAATTTTATACTGGAGATAAAAGTGATATGTGTACTATCTTTAAAGTATTATAGGATTCCAAATTTAAGTAAATTCTTACCTTTATAGTGAGTTATAAGCTTGTATACATTTTCATCATGCTAGTTAGTATCCTTTCATTTCAACTTGAACTTTTAAAAAATCCTTTTGGTATGGAAGGTCTAGTGGTGATGAACTCCCTTAGCTTTTGTTTGTCTAAGAAACTCTATCTCTCATTTCTGAAGGATAGCTGTGTGGGGTATAGTATTCTTGGGTGCCATTTTTTTTTAAGTACTTTGAATATATAATCCCATTGTCTCCTAACTGCAAAGTTTCTACTGAGAAATATGTATATGTATAATGAGATTCCCTTCTATGTGACAAGTTGTTTTTCTCTGCTACTTTTAGAATGCTTTATTTTTGACTATTGATAATTTAATTATAGTGTGTTTCAGTGAAGATACCTTTATGTTTAATCTATTTGTTGTTCTTTGGGCTGCATAGATCTGAATATTCATTTCCCTCAGCAGATTTGGGAAATTTTCTTTTCTTTTCTTTCTTTCTTTTTCTTTTTCTTTTTTTCTTTTCTTTTCTTTTCCTTTTTCTATTCTTTTTTCTTTTCTTTTCTATCATTTTTTGAGATGGAGTTTTGCTCTTGTTGCCCAGGCTGGAGCACAATGGCATGATCTTGGCTCACCGCAACCTCCATCTCCCAGGTTCAAGCAATTCTCCTGCCTCAACCTCCTGAGTAGCTGGGATTACAGGCATGCACCACCATGCCCGGCTAATTTAGTAATTTTAGTAGAGATGGGGTTTCTCCATGTTGGTCAGGCTGGTCTTGAACTCCTGACCTCCTATGTTTTTGTCCTTTTCTCTGTTTCTGCTCCTGTTATGATGTCCATAAAGCATATATTAGTTTGCTAGATGATGTCCATATGTCTCATTGACTTTACCTCTTTTTTCACTTTGTTCCTCTGACTGGGTAATTTCAAGTGACCTGTCTTCGAAGTTAGTCTTTTTTTTTTTTCTTCTGCTTGATCAAGTCTTCTGTTCCCTTGGTAATGTCATGTTTCTTTGATTATTTGAGATTATTGTGACTTTGTATTGACGTCTTTGGATTTGAAGAAGTAGGCACCTTTTTTAGATTTTACACAGTGGTTTTGGCAGGAAAGCTCTTCACTAGAAAACTCTCCAAAGATTACAGGTAGGACGGCTGGCAGGAACCATGGGTGGGCTTGCTGCTAGATTTCTTAGGTAGACTGGCCTGGTGACTTGGCCAGCAGGGGGGCAAGCATGGTTCTTGGGTCACCAAGAGCCAGCCCTCACACCTGAACACATGAGTGTGCCTGGAGCCTGGGTTTACTTGAGCAGGCCTGGAGCTTACAGACATAGAATCTGGGACTGTAGGAACTGACCTCATCCTAGGATACTCACTGTGTCTGAGTCCTCAGAGGCCAGGCTGAAGCCATGGGGACCAGCCTGGAGCTTGGTGCTACAGGTATGGACTTTGAGACTGGAACCGGGTGGCTGGTCTGGCACTGGGGTGAGTCTGGAGCCTGTGCTCGAGAGGCCAGCCTGGAGTATGGGCCCATAGGGGTTGGCCTGGCGTAAGGACTCACTGGATTAGGCCCGGTTCAGGGGTCAAAAGCAAAGTTGAGTGCTCACTTTACTTTTCCCTTACTCTATGTGAAGGGTATCTCTTTCCATGCTGTACAGGTCTGGGGAGGGGTGATCTGGATAATGTGAAACCCTCTTTCTACCCTCTTCGATGTATCTTTTCTTGTTTCTGTGCTCTAACCAGGTACTGTAATCTGTCACCTGAATTTCCTAGCTCTTGTAGAGATATTTTTGTGCATGGATAGTCATTCAAATTAAAGTTTCTGTGAGAGAATGAGCATTGGAACCCCCTATTCTATTATCTTGCTGAGGTCACTCTGCCAATAATATTTCTCTTTTAACCTTGAATTCCAGTGAGCTCTGAGACAAATTTTAATTTCAACTTTTTCAGTTGTGTTTTCCTTATTTGTTTCTTTAGTTTTACCTCTCATTGTTTCATAAAATATGAGACATCCATGGTTTGAATTTCATACTATTATTTTTTCTAGTTTTCTACTAATATTTTTCATGATTATACCTTTTCTAATTTTATTTTATTGCTGTTTAATATTTATGAAATAAGTAGTGTGTAAATATTTTTTTCATAAAACATCTGAATTACATATTTTCATTCCTTATTAAAAATTTCAAATATATATAATTACTTGGATTTGACTTAAAAATTGGATACCTTGTTGTTTAGATATTTCTTGGGCACACTTTTAGTAAGCTGATATTTATGATGTAGTTGAAAGAGTATTTGACAAGGATTTAGAAGATTTCTACTTTTTTATTGTTATGTTTAACCTGAGATTATTGATTTCGTGTCTCTAGGACTCATTTTTTTGTCAGAGTAAGGGAAAATATATAACCTCTCTGCTATAAAAATTTATTGTTTTAGATATTTGCTTTTATTTTTAGCAAATTGCCTTTAGTGAATTTCAAAAAATGTAAGCAAAATTAATCACCAACTAAAGAATAAAATGCAAATATCTCCATGTTAAAAATTCATTTTATAATTTGTTGGGAAAGAAAATTCTTAGAGAAGGTCTTGCCAGAAAAAAGAAACACCAAATTTCATTTGGGTATTTGGCTAACATTTTATTTTAATACTTTTTGAGGGATACGTCATAATAGTTGAAATTTCCATGACTTCATATGCTACTAGCCATCACTAAAGTTATTAGAAGCTTGAATCCAAAGATGTTTCCAGTGGAACTTTTTCTACTAGAATTGTAACCAGACTGAGAATTTAAAGTGAAAGACAGTAATATGTATAGTCAGAGTCTTAAAAGACTCTATTCTGACTTTTCCTTTCCTCTTCCCCATTTGGAGCTCCCAATGACCTATAAGTAAAGGCTGATTTACAAGATTAAAACAGTATAAGCAGATTTTATTCCAATTTGCCAAAGTGTTTGTGCCAAGTAGATGATAGCAGTCTACCCCTAAAATTTTCAATGTGATCTTTGAATAAACTATTATGTTGGTAAATTTTACTGCTTATTTATTGCCATACAATATATACAAATGACTTTTCTACTTTAACAGGCCTTAACTTCTATGAGTAATCAGAAACATGACAATAAAAACTAGAAATATTCAGCATTTTTAATTACTCTTCTCATACATTCAAATAACTACTATATTATACAAGTAAACCATTGATAATACCTACTAGGAAGGGCAGGAATATAATTGGAAGTTATGGTGGCTGAAAATGAAGATCTGTCTTATTTTAAGTTATGAGTTTTAAAATCATAATTTGATTCCAAATGTTTGGTTCTTTGCAAATGGCCTGAGACTTCAGTGGGGTTGTATATAACATTCATTGTATGAATGAACACATTATCAAGATAGCCATTGATATTGTTTTCTTGCTTATTCATTAAGAAGTTTACCACAATAAATACTTCCAAGACCGTTTTTTTTTTTTTTTTTTTTCCCACATAAAATGCACTGGAATGACTTTCTTCTGGGCTAATTGTTATATAATATTACATGGGACAGACTGAATTCCAGGAAAACTGTTAGTTTTTATTATATGAATTTTTCTTCTAGACATCTACAGTGCAAGGGGCATTTTGACTAATAATTGAAGAATGTAGAAATCGAATTGAACTTTAAAGTGTTTGTTTTTTAATGGGCTAATCCTTGACTAGATGCAGCCGGCTTTCTATTTTTCCATAGACATAAGCTATATGTTTATTTGGACTCCAAACATCTTTCAAAGTATAGGTCTTTCAAAGTTAACACTTGATAACTTCCATGCCAATAAATCACAACCATAAGGTGCACGTTTCCAGATTTCACTCTACATGTGGTTAGACACAAATATAAATGCATTCTAATTTAAAATGCCTGTGTGGAAATGCATTTCTCAATATTGAAAAGGCAAAGATAAGCATCTTTTCCAAAAAAAAATCAAAACCCAAAAAACCTGGCTTTAAACTTACTTAAAATGTATATATGAGCACAGAAAATATTTCTAATACACTTACATTTTTTTTCATTTTGAAATCATAGATTAACAGGAGATTGAAAAGAAAATGTACAGGAATATACTGTGTACACTTCACCCAGTCTTCCTCAATGGTAACATCTTATATGTATATATGTACATGCATGTATCTGTATATGTTAATATGGTTTGGCTGTGTACCCACCCAAATCTCATCTTGGCTTGTAGTTCCCATTAATTCCTACGTGTCATGGGAGGGACCCAGTGGGAGGTAATTGAATCATGGGGAGGGGGTCTTTCCCATGCTGTTCTCATGATAGTGAATAAGTCTCATGAGATCTGATGGTTTTATGAAGGGGAGTTCCCCTACACAAACGCTCTCTTGCCTGCCACTGTGTAGGACGTGACATTTGCTCCTCTTTCACCTTGTGTCACGGTTGTGAGGCCTCCCCAGCCACGTGGAACTGTAAGTCTATTAAACCTCTTTCCTTTATAAATTCTCCAGTCTCAAGTATGTCTTTATTAGCAGTGTGAGAACAGACTAATATAGTAAATTGTTAGCAGTAGAGTGGTGTGCTGCTGTAAAGATACCTGAAAATGTGGAAATGGCATTGGAAGTAAGTGACAGGTAGAGGTTGGAAGAGTTTGGAGGGCTCAGAAGAAGACAGGCAAATGTGGGAAAGTGGAACTTCCTAGAGACTTGTTGAATGACTTTGACCAAAGTGCTGATAGTGATATGGACAATAAGTTCCAGGTTGAGATGGTCTCAGATGGAGAGGAAAAAGTTTTTAGAAACTGGTGTAAAGGTCACTCTTGATATACAAAGAGACTGGTGGCATTTTGCCCCTGCCCTAGAGATCTGCGGAATTTTGAATTTGAGAGAGATGATTTCGGGCATTTGGTGGAAGAAATTTCTAAACAAAGTGTTCAAGAGGAAGCAGAGCATAAAAGTTTGGAAAATTTGCATCCTGGCAATGCAATAGAAAAGAAAAACCCATATTTGAGGAGAACTTCAAGCCTGCTGCAGAAATTTGCAAGGTAACCAGGAGCCCAATGTTAATCACCAAGACAATGGGGAAAATGTCTACAAGGCATGTGAGAATCCTTCAGAGCAGCCCCTCCCATCATAGGCCCAAAGGCCTAGGAAGAAAAAATGGTTTCATGCACTGGGTCCAGTCTCCCCCTGCTCTGTGAAGCCTGGGGACTTGGTGCCCTGCGTCCCAGCCACCCTAGCCATGGCTAAAAGGGACCATGGTACAGCTCAGGCCATGACTTCAGGTTGTACGAGCCCCGAGCCTTGGCAGCTTCCATGTGGTGTTGAGCCTGTGCGTGCACAGAAGTCAAGAATTGAGGTTTGGGAACACCTTCCTAGATTTTAGAGGATGTAAGGAAATGCCTAGATGTCCAGGCAGAAGTTTCCTGCAGGGGCAGGGCCCTCATGGAGAACCTCTGCTAGGATAGTGTGGAAGGGAAATAGAGTGTGTGAGTCCCCACTGGAGCACTTCTAGTGGAACCGTGAGAAGAGGGTCACTGTCCTCCAGACACCAGAATAGTAGATCCACCTACAGCTTGTACAGTGTACCTGGAAAAACCACAGACACTCAATGCTAGCCCATGAAAGTAGCCAGGAATGGAGCTATACCCTGTAAAGCCACAGGTGCAGAGCTGCCCGAGACCATGGGAACCCTCCTCTTGCAACGTGACCTGGATGTGAGACATGGAGTCAAAGAAGATCATTTTGGAGCTTTAAGATTTGACTGCCCTGCTGGATTTCAGACTTGTAGGGGCCTGTAGCCCTTTCATCTTGGCCAATTTATCTCATTTGGAACTTGTATATTTACTCAATACCTGAACCCCCATTGTATGTAGGAAGTAACTAACATGCTTTTGACTTTACAGGCTCATAGGTAGAAGGGACTTGCCTTGTCTCAGATGATACTTTGGACTGAGAACTTTTACTGTGGAAATGAGTTAAGACATTGGGAGACTGTTGGGAAGGCATGACTGGTTTTGAAATGTGAGGACATGAGATTTGGGAGGGGCCAGGGCTGAATGATATGGTTTGGCTGTGTCCTCACCCAAATCTCATCTTGAATTGTAGCTCCCATTAATTCCCACATGTGGTGGGACGGACCTGGTGGGAGGTAATTAAATCACAGGGGCAGGTCTTTCCTGTGCCGTTCTTGTGATAGTGAATAAATATCATAAGATCTGATGGTTTTATAAAGGGGAGTTCCCCTAAACAAACTCTCTCTTGCCTGCTGCCATGTAGGATGTAACTTTGCTCCTCCTTCACCTTCCACCATGATTGTGAGGCCTCCTTAGCCATGTGAAACTGTGAGTCAGTTAAACCTCTTTCCTTTAAAAATTATCCAGTTTCGACTATGTCTTTATTAGCAGAGTGAGAACAGACTGATGTATATGTATACATCAATATATCAATATATTATGTTGTATCATAGAATTGCCAATATTCAAATATAGTTTTGACCTATAAGCTGGCAATTTCTTCTGAGTAAACATATCATCTCTTATGTATATCAAAGTATGTTTAAATCATATTAGCATGCTAAGTGTTTGAACCATTTAGAAAACTGGGAAAGTGTTGAAAGTATAAGTAAAAATTAAAGGAAGTATTGGGAATGATTTGATAACAGCCCAAAAGAGTGAATGATTCAAGAGATCTGACAATAAATATAATATCGGGCAGAACTTTTATCTGATCATCAGTGTCTGTGAAATTCCAGGTTTTTTTTTTAAAGGAGGCATTCTTATGTGAGTCTCTATTTTTGAAATTTCTTGTTATTCCTCAATCAGAAGCTACTTATCTGTGCAAGTTCCCTAAAAGAATATTTACTGACTCTTTCTTTTACTTTCCTAAGGTCTACAGAGTATATTCACAAAACTAAACATTTCAACAAACACATTAGATAATAGTTTATTAGTATTGATTACTGTAGGCAGAGAAAAATGGTTCCTTTGCAATATCTTAGAAAAGACAAAGAATCTAAAATATTCAACACAACAGTGCAATTAGCGCCTTACTTGGTCTCCTATGATTTGTAGCTGCTTTAACAGTTAAATCCTCAAAGGTCACATCTGGTTACAGGAAGAAGAGTCTATGTTTCAGAGTATCAGGTTCTCATCAGGGTTTCATTACATGGGATGTAGGCACAGCTCCCCCCAGTGCAAGTAGAGATGTTTGTTCTTTAGAATTTAAAATTGGAAAAGGATATTCCAACTTGGCTGCATCCTAGAATAAAGGAATTATTAAGACAAAACCAGCTAATGGCATCCAGAAAAAAGAATGAACAGACATTGGGAGCATTGAAAGAGATGGGGATTTTGAGGAGTGTCTGTATGTATAGAGTAGGAACACCACAGATTTTCTATTGAAATTAGTCAAATGTTTCCAATTTAATTTACTTTTATGATTTCCAACCCCTCTGCCCCACCCCACCAACCAGATAGGGCTTGAGCTGGATATAGAGATGATTCACAATTTCAAGTCTTACTAACCCAAAGAATGACTTTAATAACTCTGAAGGCTGGGAAGGATGGGAACTCTGGCTTCCATCTGCTCTAATGACAGTTCATTGGGCTTGTCCATGGAACATTGATCTCAGTATCTCTGGGGAAGGCTGAGAAACACAGTTTCCTATTTACAGTTATGTCCATGGCTGGTCATCTGGCGTGGCAGAACCATCCGGCTGCCTGTCCTCTGGGACTCAGCACAACACTGATCTATTCTCACCCATAGTTTATGTTGCTTGCCGGTTCAGCTTGTGCCAACCCAAGCAAGACCTAGTGTTTCTCAGTGACCTTGGTAGCCAAACTGAACAATCACACCAGGCAGGTAAGTTTGCTCTAAATGTCCACTAATATAACAGTTATTTATCTTTTCACTTTTCTGGAGATTTCTAGTGATACTTGGAAAAACTTGAGAAGCAAGAGATTGGTTAGAGAGTGGAGAAAACAAGTGATTTGTAAGTAGCATAAACACTGATAAAACACTGATATTCAGTGCTCAGCCAGGGATTTTTGGGTTTTTTACATCTTCCCTTTTCCCACTGAAAGCTATTTGAATGCCTGCGTATTTGAGATAGATTATTTAAAAAGAATGCCATTCTGCTCTCCTCGTTTCATTATTCAAGGAAGTCATTACGAGAGAAAATAACGTAATACAAACTTAGTATTTAATTTCACTGGGACAGTCAACATGATAATAATTCTGATGCTAGAGATTTCCTAATAAGAACATGGTAGATTGGTTTTAGACTTGATAATTAAAGATGAGTTTAGAAAACAGACTAGCAGTGATTGACCACAAGCAGTGATTATGGCTATTGTGGAATGACCTTGAGCTGACCATGAGTCACACAGTATACCAGTTCTGATTAAAGCATATGCTTCTCTTCTTCATGCTCACATTGGAAGATCTCCTTCCCTAACATATGGTGATGTTGATGACCTTCTTTATAAAATTCATGACACTCTTTTGGTTTGTCTCTTCTATGTTATGGCTCCTTTTCATTATTCAGCTGTTCCTTCTCTGCTGGACCCTCTGGTATACAGGCTTCATTCAGGTGCTTATCTCACTCTGATTTTGGCAGTCTCCCTGAGACATTTCAGGTTCAAATTATTTTCATAATTAATATGAATCTTGACCAATCTTGCTAGCTCTAAATCTGCATCTCTAGAGGATCTCTATTTTTTTCTTTTCTTTCCTAGTGACTTGTCCCAGACCTTAATAATTTTGACTAGGAGTCTTAGACTGATCCACACATAAAACATTCTTATTCTCTCTATGGCCATCTGTCTTGGAGATAAGGAGAAGAAGCAGGTAGCAAACTCTGAATGAGAACTCTATACAAATAATGTTGATTATTTCTTTTTTCCAGGAGATAACGAAGTGAACTCTGAAGGATTTGATTTATAATACGTTATTTTTTTTAACACATGAATTAGAGTTAATTGATTAATAAGACCTAGGTAAATGATTTGTGGAACTTTGTCTTCCAGAGTTGTATAAAGCAAATAACCAACTTTTGCAAGTAGAATTTTAGGGAAAGGAGACAATCAATGATTCTGATATTAGCTGCCTTGGGGTAATGATGAGAAACATGCCTCAAAAAAAAGTCACCTACGTTGCATTTACTATAAGCATATACATCCTGAGTATTAGAAAGACGACTGAGAATTCTTCCCAAAGACTGGGAGTGAAAGAACAGGGTACTGGTAATTGATGTGTTTTAAAAATGCATCCAGTTCCTGTAAATTCTAATATATTTCTACATATAGATGTGTTACCTTGCTGAAATATGGGATCATTCCCCTCAAAAGCTTTGGCCTTCCTTGGAATATAAATAACAGAAAAAATTTAATCAGTGCTCTCTACAATTGTCCTTTCCCATTTTTCTATCATTTTCTGGGGCACCTTCTCTTCACTTGTCAGTTACATATTCTAAATAGCAGCAATTTTGTCTCTCTGTTGTTTCTTCACTACTCTGTATACTCATTTGTCTTTGGGTTTTTGCTCCAATTATTTTCTCACTTGGAATACCCTTCTTTCCACTTTGAAAGCATAGATAAAGATCTACCTCTACTCAAAACTTTTCAATAAAAAAAATTTCACTTCTTTATATTTTCATAATATGTTGTTTTTAATCATTGTTATATCACAAATTATGATACTCCTTATGTTAACATTTTTGTTTCTGAATCTTATTATAGTAATATTCCCTGTCATGCAGTCACTCAACAAATGTTTCTAAATAAAATTGAACTCATTTAAGTTATATTAAGCTAGATCTCATCATTAGGTCTTGGTGAGTGAACCATCATCAAAATCATAATCTTTATATTAACTACTATAGAATTAAAGCCCAAGATTTTAAAATGGAATATCAAGATCAACTTTCTTGAGTGGCTTCTATCAGGAATTATTTAAGTCATAAATTTTATTAAGTTGGGATCTATGCCAAGGATGTTAATATTGTGCTAGTTGAATAAGAAATGATCTATACTCTCCAGGAGCTCTATAAGGAAATAGACACCTAAGTAAGACATTAAAATTAAAGGTGATATGGATAATGTGAACAGGGTCAAAGGACTCAGGACCAACTATGCGTGGCGGATCAGGAAAGACTTCAGAGAGCTTTTGAAAGGTCAGTAGGAGCTTTCCAGTTTGAGACAGATCATAGAGTATTAATATAATCTCAAATTTCAATTTAAAATTTGTCTAATTATGGAACTGCTGTGCTGGTGATCGTTCTAGGGATTTATTTGAATGAATTTTTAATGTATGTGTGTGTGAGAGAAAGTGTGTATGTGTGTCTGTGTGCGCATGCACGCATGTGTGAAGCTCAAAAGGAAGGGAATCTCGAGTACTGTGAGGAAGTGCCAAATATAGAGATGAGGGGAAATGGTAATCTGTCTCATCTTAAACTTCTGCACTAATTTAAAGTCTGGAGGGAGAAGAGTTAACCAGAACCTTCATTTCCTTATATGTGGGAAAAAAATAGAACCAGAATCTAGAGGCATGGTGTTCATGAGGGAAGTTTCGAGATTCTAGGAATAAATCTGTTAACTTAAAGATGAGATTACAAGGCATAAACAGAGTGGAGAAGAGAATCATTTTCTCCTAACCCCTGAACCATTAACTTCATTTCACACTAAAATATATTCCTGGCATCATGGTGACATTTACTGACTGCTAACTGAGGGTGGAAAGTGACTTTACCTAAAACATGAATGGGAGGTGGCGTAACCCTAACTCTGAGCACCTATGAGAGTGAGAATGCCAAGAAAGATTTAGGTTAGTCTTGGAGGGAACTGGAAAGTGCCTCTGATAAGCCACTGATATTAAACCATTTCTGTACTTTTAGCATCATTTGTACCCCAAACATGAGGAGACCCAGAAAAATTCTGATTGTCACACGAGGTGCTTGAGAGGGAGAAGAGAGTGAAAAGAGTATCTTCTAGAAATTTCCATCTGAGGTAATCTTTTACTTCCTCAGAGTGTGAATGAAGTCATGCTGTATACCTAGAAATACTGCAATCTATATGCATTAGAAATGTCTTAGTAGGAACAGAAGATGTTTTTTCTATGAGTTCTCCAGAATAGCAGGAGGATTTAGGAGACTGGTCTTGTGAACTGGGAAGCGAGATAATTACTGGTTGTGTGGCTTTGGGCAAATTGCTTAAATTCTGGGTCTAAGTTTCTTCATTTGTAAAATAGAATACTGAACTTGCAGAGTTATTGTGAAGATCAGGTATATTTAAAGTACCTGACAAAGTAGGCACTGGTTATATGACAGTGTTCAATCAATAGATAATTGTGCTATTACCCTTAATATGTATTATTTAAATTTGCGTTTTAGCCGTCTCCTTTGTCATTCAATTCAGTGAGTGCTAGAGTTATATTCCATAGGATAGATTTAAGCTATGGAAAATTTTATCTTTTTAATAGATATGGATTTAAATAAGTTATTTCTTATTGATAGTATGTATCTCATTAGGAATAACATTTTTGTAGCATTGTGCTTTACACATAGCACTTTTAGCTTCATATGGCATAATCTTTGATAAACAGCATTTTACTTTATGTGCTAACTGTAAGCATATCTTGCTGAGAAATTCTACACTTTTTTTTTGTTGTTTTTTCCTCCTCCCTGTACTTTTTTTTTTTTTTTTTTGCCTAATACGAACTTCTTCGGATAAGGGGTCTGAATGCAATTTGGCTATTACTGCAATTTGACTATTACTGCAGTAACAGATATTAGAGTGTCACAGATGTGTTGCTACTAATGAATTCTGATTTATGTCAAAATCAGAGCATTCCAGGAAAAGAATGATGGCTCAATTTATGTCTATAATGATAGAAATCAAGCAGTGTTTCCTACTTGCTAGTGTATGTGTGTAACCATTGATTCAATATGGAAAATCTTAGACTTGTAAAATTAAGAAGACATAGCTTGTTTTGAATATCCTGATAAACTCAACAAATCCCTTTCCTTTAAAAACCTCTACATGAATAAGTGAGTGATATCTTACAGTCTTAAGTATGTCCATTCAAAATTTCCTCTAGGTGGTGATACTAAGGATATTAATATTTGGTTTCCATCCAGTGAGAAGATTAAAATTGATAAAATCATTGTAAAGGCATATGTTTTACAGAGACCATAAAATTAAAGTTGATGTGGAGTTTGAGTCAAAGGAAAAAAATGCACTTGTGATGCAAGCATGAGAGTTGGTCAAAAATAAGGAAAAAAGTATTGCCCTTAAAACTTTTGTGAAAAATATACATTTCCAAATAATATATGGAGCTGTTGATGTCACGTGCCTTTTGTATGTCTTCTCCAGTGTTCTATTTTACAGAGCTCACAAGTTATCTTAACTTTAATAAATTATACTTGAAAGATCAAGTATGAGAAAGAACTGAGTCAACAAAATATAGCAATAGTATTGCTTCCTGTATCTTGGCAATGAGATAAGTCCTGAAGTGACTGCCTGTGAGAATGTATTGTTTTTTGTTTGTTTGTTTAAAAAAAAAACATACAGATGGTCTTACCATATTCAGAAATGTTGGTAGCATTAAGTTTTAGTTTTAGACACTCATTGCTGAGAATAATTATCCCTTTGGGTAAATATTTTCTATCCTTAAATAGTTGATCTTCATTTCAAATCCAGGTAAACTAACGTACCTATTGGATTTGATTCAGATCTATAATTCGTTTCTGTCCTTCCCATCCATAAGAGTGAGTAGATTAAATTAATATTGTTCCCCATCCCAAACAGCATTAGGGCACTGATTTGTAAATATCATCAGAGTGAGATTTTATGATTTGCAAGAAATGTCAAAATAGGATTTTCAAAGACCCCTAGTGTCAGGTAGGACAAGAGCAAGACAAAATTATTGTTGAAAATTTGTTTCTACCTTGTGTTATATCGTATACCAAAATAATTCATAAAAAGTTGAAAATGATGTTTGGTTATCCTGAATTGACGGCATGATGCAGAATTTACTTCCTGATTCCTCAAAATAATTTTTAAATGTTTTACTTTAAAAAAAGTTTGACTTACAGAAAAGTTGCAACAACAGTATATAATTCCTGTACATCATTCAGTTTTTCCTAATGTAACATCTTGAATAGTCTGATGATCAAAATTAAGAAATTAACATTGGCGTACTATTACTGACTAAAACTACAGACTTTATTCAGATTTTGTCAGTTTTCTTAAAACATTATGATTCTTTTTCCTTTCTTCTAGTATCCAATTCAGGATTACATCCATGGCAGGTCACATAGGCAGGTGACTTTCTTGGTCCCCTGCAATATATGACAGTTTCTCAGCCTTTTCTTGCCTTGTGTGACTTTGACACTTTTGAAAAGTACTGGTCAGCTCTTTAGTAGGATAACCCTTGATTTATATTGTCTGATTTCTTTCTCATAATTAAGGTTATGCATGTTTCACAAGGATACCACAGAAATGATGCACCCTTCTCATTTATAACATCAGGAGATACGTGATATTGATATATCTTATCAGAGTGCTCTTAGGGTGGTGTCTGCTGGATTTTCCACTATAGAGTTATTGCTTTCCTCTTTGTAATAAATAGGTATCCCAGGGGAGATTATTGGAGGCTATGTAAATATTCTATTTCTCCTCAAACTTTATGCACAAATTTTAGTATCTATTGGTGGATCGGGTTTGCGACAGTTATTATTGTGATTGTCTAATGGTGATTTTTCTATTTCCTGCATTCTTTCCCTGCTTATAACTTGAAGTTATTTTTATAAAAAGAACTTCCCCTTCTTCCTTATTTATTTTTAATTCACCTATGTGTGAGCTCATAAATATTAATTTCCTTGTATAAGCTATAAAGCAATACCATCAATATTCATTTTATTACTCATTTTGTCCTCACTTTGGCCATGTGGAACTCTTTCACAGTAGTGCTTGTGCCCTCCAACATGCTTCATCTTTTTTGAGCACTTCCTTACATTGTGACACTGCAAAATGCTCCAAACCAGGAGCTTTGGCTTCCCTTGGCCACACTGAAAGAAGAAAAGTTGCCTTGGTCCACACACAGAATACACTAAAGATAGCTGAAGAGCTTAAAAAAAAAATGCAAAAAACCTCAATGGTTTAAGAAAGTTTACAAATTTGTGTTGGGCCATATTCAAAGCTGCCCTGGGCCATGTCTGGCCTGCTGGCCACAGGCTGGACAAGTTTGCTCTAAATTCATTTTAATTTTCTCTATCTCAGACCTCTCAAAACCACTTTACCAAGAAGTCATGGTTTCTTTTGTTGAAAAATAACATTTAGAAACTAAGTTCTGGGTCTAGGTGTGCTCACTGCTACTGGGTGCCATTACTTCTTGACCCTTTCAATAAACAGAGCTAGAAAATATGTGTATAATGACTTGTACATATACATACATATATTTTATTTCTGTATTTATCTGCATACATATATTTAAAAATGAGTTCATACTGATACTTTGAATTCCAGTTTATTACAGTAAGTTTCAGGATTGCCTTTTCTTCATTATTTGTAACTTCTTTCTCTAACATTGAGAAATCTGGCTCTTCTTTTTTATGTTATATTTACCTATTTGATCAACCTTAGTACACACATAAATTAGTTCCAGATTGCCTGACCCATTAATGTGTAATAAACAATTTTTCTAACTAGATTATAGTGTTTGAGTAGAGTACTTTTTATCATTAGCCTCATAATATTCAGCCAAAATACATTTTTCCAAAGTAACTTAGGTTAATTTTTCCTTTCAAATTCCTTATGATTGTGTTATTCATTTGTAATATAGTTGGCTTATTCATGTAGCTTTTTTCCATTTTGGGGTTCCCCTGCATTCTAATTGACTTTTAAAAATTTATATACTAATTCTTTGTGATATGTACAAGGCTTTGAAAGGGTTTGAAAAATGTATAGAGCCATTTATCCACCATTATAGTCATGATAAGTTTTGTTATCTTCAAAATGCCCTCATGCTCCCTCATTGTAAAATATTCTTTCTACTAACTTGTATCCTTGACACTGATTTTTACTCTTATAATTTTGCCCTTTGTGACATCATATAAATGAAATAATACAATATGTACACTTTCAGGTATGTCTTCTTTCACTTAGTAAAACATATTTAAGATTCATATATGTGTGAGTCAATAGTTTGTTTCTCTTTATTGTTGAGCGGTGTCCTATGTATGAATGTACCATGATTTGATTATCAATTCATGTGAAGAACATCTGGGTTGTTTCTGGAATTTGGCAATTACGAATAAATTTTCTGTGAAGATTCACAGATAGGGATTTTGTGAACATTAGTTTTTGTTTGTTGGGGGGAAAATATCTAGCAGTGTTATCATTGGATCATATGGTAAGTACATGTTTAACTTAAGAAACTGCCAAACTGTTTTCCCATGCAAAGGTTGATATCACTTTGCATTTCCACAAGTAATATATGTTCTATGCCTTCACTAGTACTTAGTAGCACCATCATCCTCATTACAGACAAGGGACTGGAAATTAGATTTATTAAAAATCTTGCCCGAGATCACAAATACAGTGTCAGGACTGAAACTGAACTCAAGCCCAGTGGGTTCTAAATTCAGTTATTTTTCCACTTCATCTTTTCATAAGAACAATTCTTGTTCACTTTTATTTATAGACATCAGGTTCTTTAAGTTTATTTTCCAAAGAATATTTGTTTTTGTTATTTCAGCCAATCATTGTGAATGACTCTTGAGAGGTAGGTAGGATTGTTATTAATAATTGTTTTTCCGTATGAGAAAGATGAGTTCTGAAGGAGTCAGTCAAGAAATATTCTATGCGTTTTAGTGACGGCTAGAACTAACAGTGGCCATTTTCTTCTAGGGCACAAACCACATAGAAGACAAAATATTCTGGCTTTTTATAAACAAAATAAAAATGTTAGATGCTTTTTCTTCTTCTTGGAAAAGGTAGCTATCTTTTCCTCTGAAAAATAGAAAGTCCATAAAAATGAATATCTCTGAAGTATTAATAGAAGTAGTGGCGGTGCGGAAGGTTGGGAAAATACAATGAGAGTCAACAATAATCTAAGAATCTTATGTGCACATTCTTAGAGCTCCTGCTCTAGGAACTTTAGACAAAACTGGAAGAAGTTCAAATGGTTTGGCCTGCCTCCCCCCACCTCTTTTTTAAAATTCCTTTTTCTGGGATACTCTGGCCAAAGACTAACAAGCAGTGAAATGGCAAAAGGCAGGCAGCAGGCAGAAAAAGTAGAAGCAAATGGCTGGGGTAAAACACAAACTGTATGATTAGGCTCTGAATAATCAGGAATTGGATTGGAGCTTGTTATACATATTTCATGGTCATAATTTGATATTTGCAACAAAAAGAGAAAGAATCATCTTTACAAAAGCCAAAAAACAAAAAACAAAAGCTAGGTTGACTTGGGGATGTCTCTCTCTCTTTCTCACTCAAAATATTAACAATTTACCTTGCTGATCCTCTCCATGTGATCTAGTTAGTTGCACTTAGCACATTGGAGGGAAATAAAGAGTGATTCACATTATCATTTTAATGGTGCATGGATTCTTTCATTATGTAGTTGGTTCACATACATCAACATTTTAAATTTTGGACATTCTAAAATACATTTGGCAAACTGTTAAGGAGAAAACCGTCTGTGAGCCTGTAGGAACTAAAACCTGGTACATGTCTGAACAAATGCAGAAGCCCCATTTTTTCTGTTCAGTTTTATAAGTTATGTAGCTTTGTGTGACCTTTTTAAAAATATTCAAGTGGTTTTGAAATATCATTAAAAAATGATCAGTGGTAATTGTCTTAACAATAGTGGTCACATGAAAAAAAGATACTGTTAAGTGGAACTCTTTCTTAACCCCGATGTGATTTTTAAAGGCCCTTTGAAAAAAAACAAGACACTTGAAAGTTACTTATTAAAGACCAAATGAAAACACAACTTGCAAAGAGGCTTTTAATTTCATAATGATTCAGATTTTCGAGCATAAAATAAGACCTAAGACCAGCTCTTAATTATTTATAGATTGATTCTGCAGTTTCTGTGTAATTCAGTCTCCTTACTTTGGCTAGGAGGGCAGGAATAGGTGGAGAAACTGAAATAAATCAGCTTTCTTATATTTTATCATCAGCAGTAAGAAGTCTGGTGTGATATAAAGTTTTGGAATTATCTATACCATTTGACCTGTTACTATGGATAATTAAAAACACACCATGATTGAAAAGGGGGGTAAAAACCCTAATGTATTAAATAACAACTGTGCCAGATATTATGTGAGGCCCTTTATATATATTACATCCTTAGTCTCCAAAGCAATCCTGTATATTATTTATGATTATCTTCTTTTGCATAGGTTGAAACTAATGGTCAGATAGTTGAAATCACTTACCAAGTCAGATGGGTAGCAAGTAGGAAGGCTAAGATTCAAATGGGTCTGGCTCTCCTTACAATCCATACTCTTTCCATGGAATTGGTTACTTGTACCATGACTGTTCTGTGATGTAATCTATAAAAATTAAAATGATTAAATGATTTTGCAGAGAAAAGGTAAGAGTTGGGTCTAGGCTAATTTGGATTCTACACAGTGAGAAGCAATGGCTACCTTCTTTAAGGATCCTTATATTAAGATGCATCAGAAAATGCATTCCATACCAAAAACCTTGCTGTTTTACAATTTGTATGGAAAAACTACGGAGATTCTATGGTATTGCAAGTCAGTACACATTTTCTGTACAACAATCTGGAAAAAAATGTTTATACCCCTTAGACCCAGTAAATGTAGGTGGTAATTTTTAAGGATCGTCAAAAATTAAAGTACAAGGATATTCATTTCAGTACTATTTATAATAGTGTAAAATTGTAAACCATGCAAATGCTCCGTAGTTAAAAAAGTAAAGAAATTATAAAATCACACATATTTTGATGTATTATGCAGTCATTAAAAATAAGTTTCAAAGAGTATTTAGTAACAAGGACAAAATTCTAACAATGTGATGTTTAGATGCCCTATAAATATGTATTGAATAAATAAATAAAATACTGAATTCAAAATAATGTATAAAGAATTAACATTTTCCAAATAAGAGATCATGAAGAAATATTATGTTTTACTTTTCCTAAAGGTAAACTTTTTTTAAAGTAGAGCATATACAGTGTACAAATCATTAGTAATTCTGAATTCTTACAGCTAAATGAATTTTTACAAAGGGAACACCCTGTGTGACCACATATTTAAGAAACGGAACTCCATCTGCAGCCCCAGAAGCCACCTATTCCACACCCTGTCATTATTCCTCACTCCCAAATGTAGCCATTGTGTGACTTCTAACATTCTAGATTATGGCTATGATACTCTATATTATTGTTAGATTTTTCTAAACCACTGGATTATGCTTGTATTTGAATTTTATATAAATGATTCATTTATTAGGTATTCTTTTATGTCTAGCCAATTTTGCTCAAATTTTGTCTATGAAATTCATACATATATAGCAGTATTTTGTTAATTATTGAAGCTGCTTTACTATTATCTTGTATAGTTTTCTAAACATACTCTTGATAGATATTTATCTATTTCTTGTTTTTGGCAAATAGGCAATTAATGCTGTACTACATGCCTTTTTAGTGAACATATATATGCATTTCTAACATACCTGTGAATGAGCCTGTTGGGTTATGTGATGTGCATATATCTGACTTTAGTAGATGCTACCAGTTTTCCAAAGTAGTTGTACCCATAGACGGTGCCATCTGCAGAGTTTGAGAGCTCCACTTGTTTCACATCTTTATCATCACTTTGAATTATCATGGTTTTCTAATTCCAGCCATTCAAAGGGTGTATAGTGGTATTTTATAATAACAAAGTTGTTTTCATATGTTTCTTGGTCATCTTGATCTTTTGATTTGTGAAGTGTCTGTTGAAACTACTTGCCTATTTTTCTATTTTTTTTCCTCTTTTTTATTTTCATATAGGAGTTACTTATACATCCTGAATTGAGTTCCTTTGTTAGGTATGTGTATTTCAGATTTCTTCTAGAGTATAGCTTGCATTTTTATTCTTTTAATGACATTTTTGATACAAAGATGTTCTTAATTTTGATGCAGTTTTATTTATCCATCTTTTCCAACTGTAACTTGGGCTTTTTGTATCCTATGTAGAAAGAAACATTAAACTGTATTACCTTATAGAGGCTTTCTTGTTTATCTTTCACAGTAGGTATATACATCAAGGTTCGTGTTTTATACATTTTCACTTTTGACCTAGTACCAATAATTGAAAGATCATCCCTTTTTGCTATACTGTTGTATATAAGCTATATGATCTTTTCCATTAATCAAGTAATTGTATGTGTATGGGATATTTATAGACTTGTTCTGATATCTGTATTTTCTTTTACTAGTCCACACATATGTTCTTACTGAATGTCTATAATCAATCTTGCTCACAGGAAGTATCAAGCTTTTATATTTGTTCTTCTACATTGCCTTATCATTTATGGTCCTTTATATTTCTACCAAAACATTATATCACAAACTGATTTTAAGTCTTCTAAAAAATTCTTTCATCAATGTTTTGTGGAATAATTAATATGTATTAGGTAGGTTTTGGTGCAATTTTAATTTATAGCATTTTAAAACTTCCATTTTTAAACTGATATTTCCAGTATATTAAACATAGATTTTGTGTATCCTATATTCAGCTCCCTTGCTGAATTGCTGATTTTTAAAGTAATAGTTTTAAAATTAATACTGAGACTGATTAATACTGATAATCATTAATGACTTATGAACAATTGATATATTAGTTTACTGCTAAATAAATTTAAATTAGTTTTTTTATTTTTATATATAACCATGTTTTTAATGAATAATAGCAGTTTTATGATATTTTCCCCAATTTTATATGTTTATATGTTTTTACCTTATTACCATGATTAGAAAGTACAGAATACATTGCTGTTAACTCTATCACCATGCTGTACTTATTCATCCTGTCTAACTGAAACTTTGTACCTTTTGGCCAACACCCCTTAGTCTCTGGCAATTACAATTCTACTCTGTAAATCTGTGAGTTCAACTTTTTTCAGAGTTCACATATAAGTAAGGATCATGCAGTATTTCTTCCTGTGGTTGACTCAGTTCACTTAGTGTTATGTTTTTGAGTTTCATCCATATTATTGCAAATGACAGGATTTTCTTCTTTTTTAAAAGCTGAATAATTCTATTGCATACATAAATACCACATTTTCTTCATTCATCTGTTGGACATAGGTTGATTCTATATCTTGGCTATAGCGATAATGCAGCAATAAACATGGTAGTTCACGTATCTTTTCACGATACTAATTTTAATTCCTTTGGATATACATTCAGAAGTGTGGTAGTCCTATTTTAATTTTTTATTATACTTTAAGTTCTGGAGTAGATGTGCAGAATGTGCACGTTTGTTACATAGATATACATGTGCCATGGTGGTTTGCTGCACACATCAACCCATCATCTACATTAGGTATTTCTCCTAATGCTATTCCTCCCCTACCCTGCAAACCCCTGACAGGCCCTGGTGTGTGATGTTCCCCTTCCTGTGTCCATGTGTTCTTATTGTTCAACTCCCACTTATGAGTAAGAACATGTGGTATTTGGTTTTCTGTTCTTGTGTTAGTTACTGAAAATGATGGTTTCCAGATCCATCCATGTCCCTGCAAAGGACATTAACTCGTCCTTTTTTATGACTGCATAGTATTCCATGGTGTATATGTGCCACATTTTCTGAATCCAGTCTCTCATTGATGGGCATTTGGGTTGGTTCTAAGTCTTTGCTATTGTGTACATGCTGCAATAAACATACATGTGCATGTGTCCTTATAGTAGAATGATTTATAAACCTTTGGGTATATACCCAGTAATGGGATTGCTGGGTCAAATGGTATTTCTGGTTCTAGATCCTTGAGGAATTGCTACGCTGTCTTCCACAATGGTTCAACTAATTTATACTCCTACCAACAGTGTAAAAGCATTCCAGTTTCTCCACAGTCTCTCCAGCATCTGTTGTTTCCTGACTTTTTAATGATTGCCATTCTGACTGGTGTGAGATGGTACCTGATTATGGTTTTGACCAGTGATAGTGAGCATTTTTTCATGGCTGTTGGCTGCATAAATGTCGTCTTTTGAAAAGTTCCTGTTCATATCCTTTGCCCACTTTTTGATGGGGTTGTTTTTTTTTCTTGTAAATTTGTTTAAGTTCTTTGTAGATCTGGATATTAGCCCTTTGTCAGATGGATAGATTGCAATAATTTTCTCCCATTCTGTAGGTTGCCTGTTCACTCTGATGATAGTTTCTTTTGCTGTGCAGAAGCTGTTTAGTTTAATTAGATCCCATTTGTTAATTTTGGCTTTTGTTGCCATTGCTTTTAGTGTTTTAGTCATGAAGTCTTTGCCCATGCCTATGTCCTGAATGGTATTGCCTAGGTTTTCTTCTAGGGTTTTAATGGTTTTAGGTGTTACATTTAAGTCTTTAACCTATCTTGAGTTAATTTTTGTATAAGGTGTAAGGAAGGGGACCAATTTCAGTTTTCTGCATATGGCTAGCCAGTTTTCCCAACACCATTTATTAAATAGGGAATCCTTTCCCCATTGCTTGTTTTGGTCAGGTTTGTCAAAGATCAGATGCTTGTAGATGTGTGGCATTATTTCTGAGGCCTCTGTTCTGTTCATGGTCTATATATCTGTTTTGGTACTAGCACCATGCTGTTTTGGTTACTGTAGCTTTGTAGTATAGTTTGAAGTCAGGTAGCATGATGCCTCCAGCTTTGTTCTTTTTGCTTAGGATTGTCTTGGCTATGCAGGCTCATTTTTGGTTCCATATGAAATTTAAAGAAGTTTTTTTCTAATTCTGTGAAGAAAATCAATGGTAGTTTGATGGGGATAGCATTGAATCTATAAATTACTTTGGGCAGTATGGCCATTTTCATGATATTGATTCTTCCTATCCATGAGCATGGAATGATTCTCCATTTGTTTGTGTCCTCTCTTATTTCCTTGAGCAGTAGTTTGTAGTTCTCCTTGAAGAGGTACTTCACATCCCTTGTAAGTTGTATTCCTAGGTATTTTGTTCTCTTTATAGCTATTGTGAATGGGAGTTCACTCATGATTTGGTTCTGTTTGTCTATTATTGGTGTATAGGAATGCTTGTTATTTTTGCACATTGATTTTGTTTCCTGAGACTTTGCTGAAGTTGCTTATCCACCTAAGGAGATTTTTGGCTGAGACAATGGGGTTTTCTAAATATAGAATCATGTCATCTGCAAACAGAGACAATTTGACTTCCTCTCTTCCTATTTGAATACTCTTTCTTTCTCTTGCCTGATTGCCCTGGCCAGAACTTCCAATACTATGTTGAATAGGAGTGGTGAGAGAGGGCATCTTTGTTTTTGTGACGGTTTTCAAAGGGAATGCTTCCAGTTTTTGCCCATTCAGTATAATATTGGCTGTGGGTTTGTCATAAATAGCTCTTATTATTTTGAGGTACGTTGCATCAATACCTAGTTTATTGAGACTTTAGCATGAAGTTGTGTTGAATTTTGTTGAAGGCCTTTTCTACATCTATTGAGATAATTGTGTGATTTTTGTCATTGGTTCTGTTTGTGATGGATTACATTTATTGATTTGCATATGTTGAACCAGACTTACATCCCAGGGATGAAGCCGACTGAAATGTGGATAAGCTTTTTGATGTGCTGCTGAATTTGGTTTGCCAGTATTTTATTGAGAATTTTTGCATTGATGTTAATCAGGAATATTGGCCTGATATTTTTTTGTTGTTGTCTCTGCTAGGTTTTGGTATCAGGATGATGCTGGCCTCATAAAATGACTTGGGGGGATTCCCTCTTTTTCTATTGTTTGAAATAGTTTCAGAAAAAATGGTACCAACTCCTCTTTGTCCCTCTGGTAGAATTTGGCTGTGAATCCTTCTTGTCCTGCGCTTTTTTTGGTTAGTAGGCTATTAATTACTGCCTCAGTTTCAGAACTTGTTATTGTACTATTCTATTCAAGGATTCCACTTCTTCCTGGTTTAGACTTGGGAGAATGTATGTGTCCAGGAATTCATCCATGTCTTCTAGATTTTCTAGTTTATTTGTGTAGAGGTGTTTATATTATTCTTTGATGGTACTTTGTATTTCTGTGGGATCAGTAGTGATAGCCCCTTTATCATTTTTTATTGCATTTATTTGATTCTTCTCTCTTTATTAGTCTAGATAGTGGTCTATCTATTTTGTTGATCTTTTCAAAAAACCAGCTTCTGGATTCATTGGTTTTTTTATTTTTGAAGGGATTTTTTATGCCTATATCTCCTTCAGTTCTGCTCTGATCTTAGTTATTTCTTGTTTTCTGCTAACTTTTTAATTTGTTTGCTCTTGCTTCTCTAGTTCTTTTAATTGTGATGTTACAGTATTGATTATAGGATCTTTCCTGCTTTCTCTTGTGGGCATTTAGTGCTATAAATTTTCCACTAAACACTGCTTTAGCTTTGTCCCAGAGATTCTGGTACGTTGTGTCTTTGTTCTCCTTGGTTTCAAAGAACTTAATTATTTTTGCCTTAATTTTGTTATTTACCCAGTAGTCATTCAGGAGCAGGTTGTTCAGTTTCCATGTAGTTGTGAGGTTTTGCATGAGTGTCTTAATCCTGAGTTCTAATTTGATGGCACTGTGGTCTGAGAGACTGTTAGGATTTCCGTCCTTTTGCATTTTCTAAGGAGTGTTTTACTTCTAATTATGTGGTCAATTTTAGAATAAGTGCGATGTGGTGCTAAGAAGAATGTATATTCTGTTGATTTGGGGTGGAGAGTCGTGTAGATGTCTATTAGGTCTGCTTGGTTCAGAGCTGAATTCATGCCCTGAATACCCTTGTTAATTTTCTGTCTTGCTGATCTGCCTAATATTGAAAGTGGGATGTTAAAGTCTCCTACTATTATTGTGTGGGAGTCTAAGTCTCCTTGTAGGTCTCTTAAGAACTTGCTTTATGAATCTTTGTGCTCCTGTATTGGGTGCATGTATATTTAGGATAGTTAGTTCTTCTTCTTGCATCAATCCCTTTACTATTATGTAATGCCCTTCTTTGTCTCTTTTGATCTTTGTTGATTTAAAGTCTATTTCATCAGAGACTAAGATTGCAACCCCTGCTTTTTATTTTTGGCTTTCCATTTTCTTGGAAAATATTCCTCCATCCCTTTATTTTGAGCCTACGTGTGTCTTTGCATGTTAGATGGGTCTCCTGAATACAGCACATTGATGCATCTTGACTCTTTATCCAATTTGCCACTCTGTGTCTTTTAATTGGGGCATTTAGCCCATTTACATTTAAGTTTAATATTGTCATGTGTGAATTTGATCCTGTCATTATGATGCTAGCTGGTTATTTTACCCATTAGTTGATGCAGTTTCTTCAGAGTGTCAATGGTCTTTATGATTTGTTACAGTTTTGCAGTGGCTGGTACCGGTTGTTCCTTTCCATGTTCAGTGCTTCCTTCAGGAGCTCCTGTAATGCAGGTCTGGTGGTGACAAAATCTCTCAGCATTTGTTGTCTGTAAAGGATTTTATTTCTCCTTTGCTTATGAAGCTTAGTTTGGCTGGATATAAAATTTTGGTTTGAAAATTCTTTAAGAATGTTGAATATTGGCCCCCACTCTCTTCTGGCTTGTAGGCTTTCTGCAGAGAGATCTGCTGTTAGTCTGATGGGCTTCCCTTTGTGGATAACCCAACCTTTCTCTCTGTCTGCCCTTAATATTTTTTCCTTTATTTCAACCTTGGTGAATCTGATGATTATGTATCTTGGGGTTGCTCTTCTTGAGGAGTATCTTTGTGGTGTTCTCTGTATCTTCTGAATTTGAATGTTGGCCTGCCTTGCTAGGTTGGAGAAATTCTCCTTGATAATATCCTGAAGAGTGTTTTCCAACTTGGTTCCATTCTCCCCATCACTTTCAGGTACACCAATCAAACACAGGTTTGGTCTTTTTACGTAGTCTTTTCCTTGGAGGCTTTGTTTGTTTCTTTTCATTCTTTTTTTCCCTCTAATTTAGTCTTCACACTTTATTTCTTTAAGTTGATCTCCAATCCCTGATATCCTTTCTATCCTATCTATCAATAGCTTGATAGATTCAGCTGTTGATATTTGTGTATGCTTCACGAAGTTCTCATGTTGTGTTTTTCAGCTCCATCAGGTCGTTTATGTTCTTCTCTAAACTGGTTATTCTAGTTAGCAATTCCTGGAACCTTTTTTCAAGGTTCTTAGTTTCCTTGCATTGGGTTAGAACATGCTCTTTTAGCTCGGATGAGTTTGTTATTATCCACCTTCTGAAGCCTACTTCTATCAGTTCATCAGTCTCATTGTCCATCCAGTTTTGTTCCCTTGCTTACAAGGAGTTGTGATCCTTTGGAGAAGAAGAGGCATTCTGGTTTTTGGAATTTTCAGCCTTTTTCCACTGGTTTTTCCCCATCTTCATGGATTTATCTACCTTTGATGTTGGTGACCTTCCGATGGGGTTTTTGTGTCTGGATGTCTTTTTTGTTGATGTTGCTATTCCTTTCTGTTTGTTCATTTTCCTTCTAACAGGCCCCTCTGCTGCAGGTCTGCAAGAGTTTACTGGAGGTCCACTCCAGACCCTGTTTGCCCGGGTATCACCAGTGGAGGCTGCATAACAGCAAAGATTGCTCCCTGTTCCTTCCTCTGGAAGCTTTGTCCCAGAGGGGCACCCGCCAGGTGCCAGCCAGAGCTCTCCTGTATGAGGTGTCTCCCAGTCAAGAGACATGGGGGTCAGGGACCTACTTGAGGAGGCAGTCTGACCATTAGCAGAGTTCGAACGCTATGCTGAGAGATCTACTGCTCTCTTCAGATCTGTCAAGCAGGGATGTGTAAGTCTGCTGAAGCTGCACCCACAGCCACCCCTTCCTCCAGGTGCTCTGTCCCAGAGAGATGGAGATTTTATCTATAAGCCCCTGACTGGGGCTGCTGCCTGTTTTTCAGAGATGGCCTGCACAGATAGGAGGAATCTAGAAAGGCAGTCTGGCTACAGCAGCTTTGCTGAGCTGCAGAGGGCTCCGCCCGGTTGGAACTTCCTGGCAGCTTTGTTTAAACTGTGAGGGGAAAAACTGCCTACTGAAGCCTCAGTGATGGTGGATGCCCCATCCCCACCAAGCTTGAGCATCCCAGGTTGACTTCAGACCACTGTGCTGGCAGCGAGAATTTCAAGCCAGTGGATCTTAACTTGCTGGGCTCCATGTGGGTAGGATCCGCTGAGCTAGGTCACTTGCTCCCTGGCTTCAGCCCCCTTTCCAGGGGAGTGAACAGGTCTGTCTTGCTGTGTTCCAGGCACCCCTGGGGTATGAGAAAAAGAAAAACTCCTGCAACTAGCTCAGTGTCTGCCCAAATGGTAGCCCAGTTTTGTGCTTGAAACCCAGGGTCTTGGTGGCATAGGCACCAGAGGGAATCTCCTGGTCTGTGAATTGCAAAGACTGTGGGAAAAGCATAGAATCTGGGCTGTAGTGCACTGTTCCTCACAGCAGAATCCCTCACGGCTTCCCTTGGCTAGGGGAGGGATTTCCCTGACCCCTTGCACTTACTGAGTGAGGCGACGCCCCACCCTGCTTTGGCTCACCCTTTGTGGGCTGTTCCCACTGTCTAACCAGTCCTAATGAGATGAGCCAGGTACCTCAGTTGGAAATGCAGTAATAAATTGCCTTTTGTGTTGATCTTGTTGGGAGCTGCAGACCAGAGCTGTTCCTGTTCAGCCATCTTGCGAGCCTCCAAAAACCTTATTTTAATTTTTTGAGGAACTTTCATACTATTTTCCTTAATAGCTGTATCAGTTTACTTTCTTATCAACAGTGTACAAGGTTTCCCTTTACTCCACATCTTTGCCACCACTTATATTTTATATTTTTGATAACAGCTATTCTAACAAGTGTGAGGTGACATCTCATTGTGGTTTTGATTTGAATTTCCCCAATGATTAGTGATGCTAAGTATTTTTTTACATGGCTATTGGCCGTTTGCATGACTTCTTTTGAAAAATGTCTATTCAAGTCCTTTGCCCATTTTTAGATCAGGTTACCTGTTTGTTTGCTATTGAGTTGTTTGAATTCTTTATATATTTTGTATATTAGCCTCTTATGATATGGAAGGTTTGCAATTATTTTTTCCCATTCCATAGGTTGTCTTTTTACTCCATTATTTCCTCTGCTTTGCAGAAGCCTTTTAGTTTGGTGTAATGCCATTTGTCTATTTGTGCTTTTGTTGTGTATGCTTTGGGGATCCAAAAAGTAATTTTGCAGATCAACATCAAGAAGTCTTTATCTTTTGTTTTTTTCTAGTAGTTTTATTTTTTCAAACCTTATGTTTAAATCTTTATTTTGAGTTGATTTTTGTATGTGGTTTAAGGGTGCAATTTTTTTTTCTACTATATGTAGATACCCAGTTTTCTTAGCATTATTTGTT
This sequence comes from Macaca fascicularis, assembly GCF_037993035.2. Lineage (NCBI taxonomy): Eukaryota > Metazoa > Chordata > Mammalia > Primates > Cercopithecidae > Macaca > Macaca fascicularis. The sequence continues at coordinate 64,111,836 of NC_088387.1, forward strand.
GAAGAGACTGTCCTTTTTTCATTGTATGATCTTGACACCTCTATTGAAATCAATTGATATAAATGCATGGGATTTGTTTCTGGGTTCTCTATTATTTTCAATCATTTGTTTTTATGGCATTACCATATAGTGTTGATTACTATAGCTTTGTAATATGGTTTGAAATCAGAAAGTGTGGTTCCTTCAACTTTGTACTTTTTGCTCAAGATTGCATTGACTATTCAGTGTATTTTGTGGTTCTATCTGTATTTTAGTATTTTTTTTTTCTATTTCTGTAAAAAATGCCATTGGAATTTTGGTAGGAATTACATTAAATCTGCAGATTGCTTTGAATAGTATGGGCATTTTTAACACTATAAACTTGTTTGAGTCTTCCAATCCCTAAACAATAGTATATCTTTCTATTTATTTGTGTTTTATTAAATTTCTGTTGTCAATGTTTTATAATTTATATGTCCACTATATAGGTTTTTCACTTCCTAGGTTAAGTTTATTCCTACATATTTTACTTTTTGATGCTATTATAAATGAGATGTTTGTCTGGATTCTTTTTTGGATAATTTGTTTTTAGTTTTTGGAAATACTACTAATTTTTGTATGTTGATTTTGTATCTTTCAGTTTTACTTACATTATTAGTAGTAATGGTTTTTTCGTGGTCTTTAAAGTTTTCTGTATAAATATATATATGTATATCCATATTTAAAAAAATCATCAATAAACACAGGTAATTTAACTTCTTTTATGACTTGGATGCCTTTAATTTCTTTTTTCTTGCTTAATTGTTTTGGCTAGGACTTCCACTACTATGTTGTATAGAAATGGCAAGAGTAGTCATTCTTATTTTGTTCCTGATCTTAGGGTAAAAGCTTCAACTTTTCACTGTTAAGTATGATGTTAGCTGTGGGCTCATAATACACAGCCTTCATTGTGTTAAGGTACAGTCCTTCTATACTTAATTGGAGGAGTTTTTTTTTTTTAAATCATAAAATGATGTTAAATTTTGTCAAATGTTTTTTCTTCATTCATGGAGAGGATAATATGTTTTTTGTCCTTCCTTCTGGTAATTTGGTATACTGTATTTATTGATTTGCATATGTTTGAAGCTTCTTGCATCCCAGGGGTGAATTTCAGTTGATTATGGTATATAATCCTTTTAATGTGCTCTTGAATTCAGTTTTCTGATTTTTTGTTGAGGATTTTTACATCTATGTTAATCAGAAACATTGGCCTGTCATTTCTTTTTCTTACAGTGTCCTTGTCTAGTTTTGATATTGGGGTAATGCTAGCCTCATAAAATAAGTTTGGAAGTATTCTCTCTTTAATTTTTTCGGAGGAATTTAAGAAGGATTGGTGTTCTTTAAATGTTTGGTAAATTTCTATTATGAAGACAACAGGTTCTGAGATGTTCTTTGACAGGAGAAGTTTTATTACTGATTAGGCTCCTTGCTTGTTATTGGTTTGTTCATATATTCTGTTTCTTCAGGATTCATTCTGAGTAGATTTGATCTGTTTAGGAATTTGTTCTTCTAAGTTATCCCAATTGTTGGCATATAATTGTTCATAGTAGTTTCTTATGATCCTTTGTAATTCTGTGGCATTAGTTACAATGTCTCCTCTTTTACTTTTGATTCTATTTATTTTAGTCTTCTCTCTTTTTTAATTAATCTAGCTAAAGGTTTGCCAATTTTGATTATCTTTTTTTAAAAAAGGCAAGTCTTGATTAACTCTATTGTTTTATTGCTATTTCACACGTGTGCTCTAATCTTTGTTATTTTTGTTATCCTTCTCTCTATTAACTTTGTTCTTATTTTATCCTTCTTTTTCTAGTTCCTTGAGGTGTAATGTTAGGTCACTTATTTGAGATTTCTTCTTTTTTTAATGTAACCATTTATTGCTATAAACTTTCTTCTTAGAACTGCTTTTACTGCATCCCATAAGTTTTGATATGTTGTGTTTCCATTTGCATATGTCTAAAGAGTTTTTTTCATTTCCCTTTTGATGTCTTTGACCCACTGGTTCTTCAGGAGCACATTGTTTAATTTCCACATATTTGTAAATTTTCCGATTTTACTTCTATCAATTTCTAGTTTTATTTCTTGGTTGTCAGAAAAGGTGCTTGATATGATTTCAATCTTCTTAAATTTCTTATGACTTGTTTTGTGGCCTAAAATATCTATCCTGGAGAATGTCCCATGTGCACTTGAGAAAAATACATATTCTGTTGTATTTGGACAAAATGTTCTGTATATTTATTATATGTTGATTTGCTCTAAAGTGCGGTTCAAGTCCAGTGTTTCCTTATTGACTAGGTATTCTATTTATTGTTAAAAGTAGGATATTAAAGTCCTCTATCATTATATTGCTGTCTATTTCTCCCTTCAGATCTGTTGATATTTACTTTAAGTAGTCTGATGTTGGATGCATGTATATATGTATACACACACATGCACACAGACACATAATTGTTATATTCTCTTAACGAATTGGCACTTTTATCATTATATAATAATTACCTTTTTGTCCCTTCTGATGGTTTTCTAATTAAAGTCTATTTTGTTTGATATATCCCTACTCTCTTTTGTTAATTATTAATAAGGAATATTTTTCTCATACCTTCACTTTCAGTCTATATGCATTTTTAAAGATAAAGTGGATATCTTGTTGGCAGCATATAGTTGAATCCTGTTTTTTAAAATCCATTAAGCCATTTACATTTAAAGTTATTGATAGGTAAAAATTTACTATTGCCATTTTATTTTCTGGCTGTTTTGTAATTTTTAGTAGTCTTATTTTAACTTTTTGTTAATAATTTTCATTGAGATATAAATATGATTTTTTATCTTTATATTGTTAAAAGGGTGAATTAGACAGGTAGATTGTTTTAAATGGGCTTTATTTTTTCAGACTATTTTTAGGTTCACAGCACAATTAAGCAGAAGATACAGAAACTTTCTCTACACACTTAGCCTTACCACACCCACGTCCTCCCTCCTTATCAAAATCTCCTGCCAGAATGGTACATTTATTATACTTGATGAACCTCTATTGACAAAACATTATCACCCAGAGTTCATAATTTATATTAGTTTTCACTCTTGATGTTATATATTCTTTGGGTTTGAGTAAATATATAATGGGATGTATCTGTCATTATAATATTATGCAGTGTGGTTTCACTGCCTTAAAAGTCCTCTGTGCTCTTTCTATCCCTCTCTCAAACCCTTGGCAACCACTGATATTTTACATTTCCCTACTTTTGCCTTTTTCACTATGTCATATAATTGAAATCATACAATAGGTGGCCTTTTTATGTTTGCTTCTTTCACTTAATAATATGAATTAAGATTCCTTTTTATCTTTTCATGGTATAATAGCTCATTTTTTAACAGTAAATAATATTTTATTGTGTTGTATACTACAGTTCATTTATTCATTTATTTCCTGAAGGACATCTTAGTTGCTTCCAAATTTTGGCAATTATGAGTAAAGCTGCTATAAATATGTGTGTTTAAGTTTTTGTGTAGACGTGAGTTTTCAGTTCCTTTGGATAAATACCAAAGATCATAATTGTTGGATTGTATGGTAATATTATGTTTAGTTTTGTAAGAAAGCACCAAATTGTCTTCCAAAGTGATTATACATTTTGAAATCTTACTAGCAATGAATAAGTTTTTGCTTTTCTACATCTTCTTCAGCAGTTGGTGCTGTCAGTATTTTCACCATGCTAATAGGTACATAGGGTGCTCTCATTTTCATTTGATTTTGAATTTCCCTGATTAAATATGATATGGAACATTTTGGTTTGCCATCTCTATATCTTCTTTAGTGAGATGTCTGTTAAAGTCTTTGGCCCATTTTTAAATTAAGCTAATTGTGATCTTATTATTAAATTTTAAAAAGTATTTGTATATATTTACAACAGTCCTTTAATATATTAATATCCTTTAATCCTTTAATGTGATATTTAATCCTTTAAGATGATATTTTCTTATAATAAGAAAATACTTGCCTTTTGCAGATATTTTCTTCCAATCTGTGGCTTGTCTTTTCATTCTCTAGACAGTGTCTTTCACAAAATAGGACTTTTTAATTGTAATGAAGTTCAGCTTATCAATTTATTTTCCCAGATTGTGCCTTTGGTATTGCAAGTAAAAAGTTATGACCAAATCCATGGTCATCTAGATTTTCTTCTATGTTATTTTCTAAGATCTTTTATAGTTTTTCATTTTATGTTTAGTTCTGTGAGTCATTTTTGGTTAATTTTTGTACAGGTGTAAAGTTTGTGTCTAAATTTATGTATTTTGCATGTTGATGTGTGTGTAAGCACCATTCGTTGTTTTAGCATTGTTTGTTGAAAATATATTTTCTTCATTGCGTTGCCTTTGCTCCTTTGTCAAAAATCAATTGACTATATTTACGTGGGCCTATTTCTGGGCTCTCTTTTGTTTTAGCCTATTTATCTCCTTTTTTTTTACTAATACCACACTGTCTTGATAGTATATTAAGTCAAGTAGTGTCAATTTTCCAATTTTGCTCTTCCCTTTCACTATTCTTTAATTACTGTGGGTCTTTTGCCTTTCCATAGAAACTTCAGAGTAAGTTAGTTGATAGTCACAAAATAACTTGCCAGTATTTTGACTGGGATTGCATTGCATCTGTTGACCAAGTTAGTAGAACTGACATTTTGACAGTGTTGAGTCTTCCTATCCATGAACATGGAATATCTCTCCATTTATTTTGGTTCTTTTTAATTTCTTTTTATCAGAGTTTAGTCATTTCTCTCATATAAATCTTGTCCATATTTTGTTGGATTTATACCTAGATATTTCATTTCTGGGGGTGCTAATATAAATAAATGGTACTGTATTTTAATTTCAAATTTCACTTGTTAATTTCTAGTACCAAGAAAGGCAGTTGACTTTTGTATATTAACCATACATCCTGCAACCCTCTTATTAATGTTTATTATTTCCAGGACATATTTTTGTCAATTTTTTTCAAATTTTCTACACAGAAGATCATATCACCTTCAAATAAAGGCAGTTTGCTTTCTTTCAATTTGCATACCTTTCACTTCCTTTTCTTATTGCTATAGCGAGGACTTCCCAGTACGATGTTGAAAAGTGGTAAGAAGGTACGTCTTTGCCTTTATCCTGATATTAGAGGAAAGCTTCATATTTCTTACCATGTTTGCTGTAGGGGTATTTGTTTTTGTATAGATATTCTTTCCCTAGCTGAGTAAATTTCCCTTTATTTCTAATTTACTGAGAGGTTTTTTTTTTTTTTTTTTCATTTAAGTAATGAATAGGTTTCCATTTTGTCAAATGCTTTCTCTGCATCTATTGTTATAATCATGTTTTTTTCTTATTCAGTTGATATGATAGATACATTGCTGTGTTTTGAATGTATCCTAAAAGTGCATGCATTAAAACTTTAGTCCCTAAATTCATGTGTTGATTGGAGGTGGGGACCTTGGGGAGCAATTAGGATTAGATAAGTTAATCAGGGTGGAGTTCTCATGATAGGATTGGTGGCTTTATAAAAAGAGGAAGAGAGACCTAAGCCAACATGCATAATCTTGCCCTCTTGCCATGTGATGGCCTTCACTATGTAATGACACAGCAAGAAGGCCTTCACTAGGTGCCAGCACCATGCTCTTAAGACTTCCCAGCCTCCAGAACTATCAGCTAAATTAATTTCTTTTACTTATTAGTTATCCAGCTTGTGGTATTCTGTTATAGCAGTGCAGAAAAACTAAGACATAGCAATTGATTTCCAAATGTTGAACCAGTCTTGCATACATGGGATAAATGACACTTGGTCATACTGTGTAATTATTTTTATACATTTTTCCAATTCAATTTACTTTTTTGGGCAGATTTTTGCTTCTGTGTTCATGAGAGATTTTGGTCCGTCGTTTCCTTTCCTTGTAGTTTTTTGGTCTAGTTTCAATTTGGGGAATTCTAGCCTTATAAAATGAGTTAGGAAGTACTCCCTGTGCTTCTATATTTTGAAAGAGATTGTAGAGAACTGGTATAAGTTCTTCCTGAAATGTTTGGTAGAATTCAACTGTGAACTTTTATGGAGCTAGTGCTTCACTGTTTTTTTTTTTTGTTTTTTTTTTTTTTCTTTTTTTTTTGAGACAGGGTCTCACTCTGTCACCTAGGCCGGAGTGCAGTGACATGATCTGAGCTCACTCCAACCTCTGCCTCCTGGGCTCAGGCAATCCTCCCACCTCAGCCCCTCACAGTAACTGTGACTACAGGTGTGCATCACAAATGCCTGGCTAATTTTCGTATTTTTTTGTAGAGATGGGGTTTCGCCATGTTGCCACGCCTGGTCTTGAATTCCTGAGCTCAAACCATCTGCCCTCTTTGGCCTCCTAAAGTTCACTGGTGGATTTTTAAAGTTAAATTAACTGTACATTCCTGCGGGGGAGATGTCTTTGTGATATATTATACCTTTTAATGTATAGCTAAATTTTATTTGATGGTATTTTGTTTAAAGTTGCTCTCAATATTTATGATAGTTAGGCTTTAACTATCCTTTCTATACTTGATTCTAGAGAAAAGGCCAAGAAGTGACTACTTTTCCTTTTTTATAATAGTTTCATCATGTTTTGGTTTCAGAATTAAGCTATGCTCAAACTGGAGCTCAAGCTCCAGTACAAATTTTCCTTTGTACTGGAAGGCTTGGTGTAAGACTGATATTGTTTCTTTCTTAGTAATTTAAAAGACTTAAGTGATGAAGCAATCCATGATGACTTATTTGTGGGGCGGGTTTTAAAAACATATTCAAATTCCTTAATAGATTTAGGAATAGAGAAATTTGCTGTTTCTTCTTGTGTGCATTTTTAAGATTTGTTTTTTGTGTGTGCCATTTTGCCTTTCACCTAAAATTTCAAATGTATTAGAAAATTGTGATCATAATCCCCTATATATTTTTAATGTATATAAAATCAATGTAATGATATATTTTATTTGTTCCCAATATTTAAAAAAATACCTTAGGTTTGCCATAATATATATTTTTTTAAGTCAGACTTTGGCTTTTGTATTTATTCTTATTCCTGTGCTACATGTTACTACAAACATGTTGGCTTAAAACAGCACACATTTATTTTCCTACAGTTCTGTAAGCCAAAAATCCAAAACCAGTTTCACTGGGCTGAAAATTATGGTATCGGCAGGATCATATTCCCTCCGGTGGTTATGTGGAATAATAAATTTTCTTGCCTGTTCCGACATCCAGAATTATGTTCCTTGATTTTGTTGGCTTGTGGTCCCTTCCTCTGTCTTCTCAGTCAAAAGCATGGTACCTTGCTTCCTTTGTCATATTGTCTTCTGTCTCTGTAGTCCGTATTTTTTTACTTCAATCTTATAAGACACTTGTGATTATATTTAGGGCCCACCCAGATAATCTAGTATATTCTTCCATTCCCCAAATACTTAATTTAGTCATATATGTAAAATTCCTTTTGCCATATATCATTCAAACTACAAGAATTACAGTATCTTGGGAGCCATTATCCAGCCTACCACAACCTTGATTTTTTTCACCGTGTATTTGTTGTACAAGTTATTAATTTCTGCAGTTATTTTTTAATTTTTATATTCTTTGATTTTGCTCTTTGTGTTACTTTTTATAGATAAATAATTGATTTTTAGGCTTTTTGTTTTCTAATATGTACATGCATGCATGGTTTTAAGGTTCATCTGGTACAGTTTTAGCTGTATCCCACAAAATTTATTAGATGGCATATTCATTATATCTAAAATGTATTTTACACTTATATGAAGTAAAATAAATAAAATATATTTAATTTTGGTAATTTTAAAAATCATTATTTAGAAGAGTTTTCATAGTTTCCAAATATCTGGGAATATTTCTAGTTATCTTTTTGCTATTGATTTGCACGTAATTATCCTTAAGTGAAAATATAACTTTAATCCTTGATTAGCTAGCTTTTATAAAGCAGTTTAATGAGCCATTATATTAATATTATCAAATATTTCATTGGCACTTGAAAATAACTTATCTTTTGGTATATCTATTGTATATGTTCATATTGCTGGAAAATCATCATATGATTTAGTTCTATCAGTTACTGAGAAAAGTGTAGTAAAGTCTCCTACAATGACTCTAGATTTTTGCACTTGTTATTTTTGTCCTGTCTATTTTTGCTTTATATATTTTGAAACTATGTTATTGGCTAGATACAAATTTAGTATTGTTATAAATTCTTGATGTAGTAACATTTTTCATTGTAAAATGTCCTTTATCAATGCTTATGTTTTAAACTCTATTTTCATAATATAGATCTACCAGCTTTATTTTAATAAGTATTCACAGGGACATCTTTTTATATCTTCTTATATCACTGCTATGTCTTCATTACCCTCAACTTTTCATATTTAAAGAAATTTATGGTTTGCCTCTTGTAAACATCTTATAATTAGTTTTTTTTTTAATCCACTGTGAAAATCTTTTATAAGAAAAAGGGGACGCTTTTTCCCCCTTCCTTGGAATAATTTATGTAGTGTTGTCATTCTTTCTAAATGGTTAATTAGATTCTTAGGTAAAAAAAATCCAGACTTTGATTTGTTTGGTAAAAAGCTGTTTAATTACTTATTTAATTTATTTAAAGATCATTATGACTTCTAAGGTTTCCTCTCTTTTCATAGGTAAGTTTTAGTAGTGATGATTTTACAGACATAGGTTCGTAGGACATGGACCTGTAGGGCTTATGGTTATTTAGAATTATGTTTAATTTCTAAACATTTAGATGTTGAGTTCTAACTTAATTCCACAATGGTCAAAGATAATATACTTTATTATTTCAGTTTTTCGAAGTGTGTTGAAACTTTCTTTATGGCCCAGGATATGTTTTCTGTATTAGAAGATCTCTCATACATTTGAAAAAATGAATATTCTGTAGTAATTGCATACAGTTTTCTATGTGTATTCAGATAATTCAGCAACCATGTTGCTCAAATATTCCACATCTGTTCTTCCTTCTGGGATCATTTGCCTCCAGTTTGATGAAATTCCTTTTGTCTTTCTTGTAGAGTGGGTGCACTGACCATAAATTTTGCTGATGATATCTTTATTTCATTTTTAAAAGATACATTTGCTGGGTATAGAAATTTATGTTGGCGTTTCATTTTCCAAGTCACTTCATTGTCTTCTGACTTTTATGACTAATGATGAGAAGTCAACTCTTATTTTTATTGTTAACTCCTAAACAACAACAGTTGGCCCTTACTCATACTCTGGCTGCTTTTAGAGTTAATTTTGGCTTTGAGCAGCTTGAGTATTATATGTCTTGGTGTCATTTTCCTTCTGTTTATTCTATTTGTGGTTCACTGAGGTTCTTGAATATGTAAGTTGATGTCGTTAACTACATCTTTAATCATATGAAGAAAATTCTGATTTTTAACCATTATTTCTTAAGTATTATCACATTACCTCCTATTTATCTGGGACTTCAAAAGATGTGCATGTCTACAATGTCTCATATCCCTCTTACATTTCTGCTTTGGTTTCTTTTTTTCTTTATATATTCAACTTAAATAAGGTTTTCAATAACCAGTCTTCTAGTTTACTTATCCTATTTTATGATATACCTAGTCTTCTGTTAAATATATCCACTGAGTTCTTAATTTGTAATATTATATTTTGTATTTCTACCATGTAAATTCCATTTTTATAGATTGTAATGCTCTAATAAAACATACCATTATCTATCTTTTCCTCAATTTACTGTCATATTAGTTATAATTACTTTCAAAACCTTGTTTGCTAACTTCAATAACTGAAGCATCTCAGGATAAGCACCTCATTTATTTTTTATTATCAATTATTTACTCCTGTTTCCTTGCATGTGTAGCAATTTTTAATTGTATTTTTGATAATGTGAACGATATTTTGTATAGAATCTCAAGGATTTTATCACTCACTGATGAGAGTTCAGTTTTGTTCTAGGCAATAATTGCATTTCAGGTGGATAATCTAGATTATCATGTGGAGGCTTGATTTTAGGCTTTAATAGGGTGTGTCTATTTTGATATTGCCCTTAATCCTGTGGTATGGGCCTTACTCCTAGGGCATGGTGTTTCTAGGATCTCAAAAAAATTTCCTAGGTATTCACCAAAGATATTTTTCTTAGGCTGGGGTTGATCTCCAACATCAATCCCATTTTGTGCAATATATGAAATTCCTGTTTCAATCTAAGCTCCTCAATAACAATTTCTGCCAGAATTCCTGAAATCTTGTCCTATGTATGTGCAGGTTCATACTTACCCAAAGGCTTTAATGATACCACTACATTAATATTTTCGCTCCTCGTCTGATGCTTTCTTCTGTCTAATTTCCTGATTTCCAAATCTCAGCCTCCTTAACAGCTCTGTTTCCTCTGCCTCGTGGACTTGTACTTCCATTTAGAGCAGAGTAGAAAATATGCCCAGGAAGAAAACAAGGGTAAATGTGAGGCTTAATTTGGCACTTCCCTTTTCTCAAGGATTGTAGTCATGTGATCTCTGCTGCCAGTGCCTCAAAATGTTTTTTGTTGTTGTTGTTGTTGTTTTTAAATTTTATCATTGTCTGTGGCAAAAGCTTATTTGTTTCAAATGTCCTTTGGGTCTTTGGTAAGATTCATCTTTTCATTCCCCCTTAATATTACTTTATTATACATTATCTCTTTTTCCTGATCATTTATAACAGAAGACTATCAATTTCTTATTCAAATAAAGAAGTTTGCCTTTGTTAATCTTTTCACTATTTAGTATTATCTTCACTATTTTCTTCCTTCAGCTCTTTGTTTTGTTTCTCCTTCTCTTCTTGGTATGGATGATAATCTTAATTTTAGCTTTTTAATTTTACTAATATGCACATCAAAAAATATAAATATTCCTCGAGGTTTTGCTTTAGCTACATCACTCAAATTTTTCTAGGTAGTGTTTTTTAATAGTCAGTTGAAAATATTATCTATTCTTAGAAGTACTTTAGATGTAAATATTTCTTAATTTAGAAATACATGTAATATTCTGCCTTGTTGATTTCTAGTGCAATTACAATTGATTTAGAGACAAAGTACTCTATGATAATAAACATTTCAAATTTTTCTGATTTGTCAGTACATATGAGTATATGGTCAAATTTATAAGTCTTTGTGTCCTCAAAAAGAATGTGTAGTCTCTAATTCTATCTGTGTCCAATAAGTCAAATTTACTAATTGTGTTCTTTAAATTCTAGGTTGACAATTGCTTTATATTAGCATTTTAAATACATAATTTTATTATCTTTTAGCTTCCATTTTTAATATTAAGAAAACTTTTGTTAGTCTTACTCTCTGACTTTAAAGAAGCTTCCTTTTGAATCTCCAATTAGCTATGTATGTATACATATATTGTACCTTTCCAGGGTTCTTCTAAATATTTGCTTTCTATTATGTTTTCTTTTTCCTTGTCTTTTAATGCTTCATTATGGGTAGTTTCTTCTGATTTTTGTTTCATTTCTAATTTCTTTAGGTGCATGTAATTGGTTCCTAAGTCTGTCTATTAAGTTCTTAATTTGGTCCTTAAATTTTGTCTTTCTAATTTTCTAGAAATTTTGCTTGACTCTTTATCAGACCTGATATTATGTAATATATTTACCACTTCATTTCTGAATTTTTCAAATGTAGCTTTTGTCTTCTTTAACAAAATGAGTTCTACAGTGTTAATTTTTATAGTGTCTAATAATCACAGCACCTGGATTTTCTGTAGGTCTGTAAATATTGCCTGTCTTATTTTTTCTGTGAGTTTTTTTCTTTTAGTCTTAACCTTTACATTTGGTATATTGGATATGTATTTAAAACATTACTTTAAAAAATATTTTAAGGCTTAGGATAGTGCTATTTTAGTTTATCTAGAACTTTTGTTTCCTTTTGCCTGGCACCTGGGGAAAGACAGCAATCTCTGATTTTCCTTATCCATATTCATTGTTTGAAAATTCCTGGGCCAATCAGAAGACTAAAAGTTAGGCTGCAGCTTCTGTGAAAACCAGTTTACTTCTGGTTCACTTTACTCAAAAAATGCAGCTCCTTACAATCTCAACCCAAAATAGCATTGGTGTATCTGGGTTTCCACCTTAGCTGGGTTCAGGACTCGCAACTTCTAAGACAAACCAAATCTTATTTAGTTTTACCTCTCACCACTTTTTTCAAGTAGACAAATGACTTTATGGCTAAAAGCTATTCTCTCTGGATAGGTGATAGTTTTTAAACCCAGCTTGGTAATGCCTTATTCTTTTGTTAGCTATCTAAAACTTTTAAAAAGATTGAAAGTATTTTAACTCATTGTAACTCATTATATTGTACTTTATATGATTGCTTCAAAGGATTTACTCTGCCACTAATAGAAACAAAAGTTCATCCACTTTAGTTCCCTGTAGATATCCATTTGACCCAATATAACTTTTTGAAAGGACCAGCTTCTGCCTGCTGATCTGCAGTAACACTCTTCTCATAAATCGAGCATCTACACATTGAATGTTTCTGGACCCTCTAACCTGTTTCATTGGACTATTCTGTCTTACACCAATGCCACAATGTTAATAATTCTGTACTTATAATAATAAATTCCTAGCAAAGCCCTCTTTGTTTATTCATTGTTTTTCAATATACATCTTAGGATTGTCTTACTTTCATAAAAATGCTGCTGGGTAGCTGGTTGGATTATTGAATCTATATATTTGAGAACCAACTTTTTAAAATGTTGAATACAATCAATGAACTTGTTATATCCTTCCATATATTTGTGCACTCCAATTTTCCTTCATAACATTTCTTATTTGGCAATGCAGAAGATCTGCAAGGCTTTTATTAGTTTAATTCTGGATATTTAAAGATTTTTATACTACTGCACATATTTTTTTTAAAAACTTCGTTTTTCAAATTTTTGTTGCTTTTACATAGGTATGTAACTGATGTTTTAAAAAATATTGACCATGAAGCCACCAAGCTTGTATACGTGGTTAGTTAATTAATTAACTAGAGTTGAGGTTTGTTCTGTCACCCAGGCTAGAGTGCAGCAGAATGATCATAGTTAACTGCAGCCTTGAACTCTTGGGTTCAAGTGATCCTCCCACCTCAGCCTCCTGACTAACTAGAACTACAGGGCTACCACTCCTGGCTAATATTTATTCATTTATTTATTTTCAAAGACAAGGTCTCACTATTTTGCCCTGGCTAGTCTTGAATTCCTGACCTCTTAGGCAGTCCTCCCACCTCAGCTTTCCAAAGAGCTGGGATTACAGAAGTGAACCACCATGCCTGGCCAACTTATTTATTAATTCAATTAAAGTACCCGTGAATTCTTTTGAATTTTCTTCATATGCAATCATCATCTGAAAATATGAAAGTTTATTTCTTCCTGAACAGTCTTTAAGCCTTTCATTTATTTTTTCTTGTCTTCTTATAATGGGTACGTTGTTGGATAGAAGTGGTAACAGCATGCATTTTTATTTCATTCCCAATAACAGGAATACTTGTGGTATTTCACCATTAAGTATAATGTTTACTGGAGATGTGCTACAGCCTTTATCAGAATAAGGAGGTCTCCTTCTCTTGCAAATGTGCTAGGACTATTTATTATGATTGAATTTTCTCAGATATTTCTCTATATCTCTATAGATGATAATACATATTATTTGGATTATGTTTGAATATTATAAACTTTTCCCCCAGAATAAACCAACTTTGTTGTAATACATTATCTTATGTACACATTGCTTATTTTTTTGTTTCAAATTATTACATCTATGTTCATGAGTGAGATTGATACATAATTTTTCTTTCTGCTAATGCCCTTGTCAGGTTATTGCCTTAATGTTTTTATAAAAATATTTGAGAAATTGTTATTTTTCTTTTCTCTTGATGCATTTTCTCTAACAGTAGATTTTAAGCATCTGTTTTCTTTTTGTGGTTTATTAGCAAGTTTTATTTCTCTAGAAATTTTTAATTTAATCCAAATATGTATAATATTTAAATAAATATTTTAATCTAAATATTTAAATTTATTTGTAAATGTCTGCAAACTTGTTCTTTTTTTTTTTTTGAGATGCTGTCTCGCTCTGTTGCCTAGGCGGAGTGCAGTGTGAGATCTTGGCTCACCTCAGCCTCCACCTCCCGGGTTCTCCTACCTCAGCCTCTCGAGTAGCTGGGACCACAGGCACATGCCACTATGCCCGGCTAATTTTTGTATTTTTAGTAGAGTTGGGGTTTCACTATTTTGGCCAGGCTGGTCTTGAACTCCTGGTCTCAAAGTGCTGGGATTACAGGCATGAGCCACCATGCCCAGCCTCAAACATTTTGTATATATGGCCAGGATAGTTAAAAGAATTTAGGCTTTGTGGTTACACAGTCCTTCTCATATCTATTCATGAATGAAGGTATGGATAATATGTGAATGAAGGGTGCCTGTGTTCCAATAAAACATAATTTATAGACATTGAAATTTAAATTTCAAATAATTTTCACATAACATATTATTTTTACTTTTTTCAACCATTAAAAATATGTAAACCATTCTTAGCTCATGGATATATAAAAACAAACAGTGGATATGGACAGCAGACCATAGTTTAATAACCTGTGGCATACAATTGTTCAATACTCTCTTGTGATTTTTCTGAGGTATACAGAATCATTAAGAATGTTCACATATTTATTAATATTGGCTATTTTCTTTTTAAAACTAATTAAGAAAATTAGTCTTGCCAGAGTCTTGCCAATTTTAAACTGTTTTTAAAGAACCAAATTTTGACTTTGTTCTCCTGAATTTTTTTTTCCTAGTTCACTAATTTGTTCTTAGTTATTTTCTCTAGATTTAATTTGCTGTTCTTTCACTTTTTTTTAGAAGTATGCTTGAACATTGATTTCAGCTTTTCTTCTAATTTTTCATTTAAGGTTACAAATTATTTCTCTAATAATTCTACCTTTAGTATTATTTTCATTATTGTTAAAAATATATTCTAATTTTCATTTGATTTCAAATTCGATACATGAATTATTTAGCACTGTATTTATTAATTTATATTCACTTGTGTACCTATACAGATAGATTTTCTTTTTATCTTTTTAGTATTAATAGGTTAATTCCATTTTAGTTAGATCACATATTCTATATGATTAAATTCTTTGAATTTGGTTGCATTTTTATTTACAGTTGGGAATATTTCCAGTTTTAACAATCATCTTATGCAGTCTTCTACAATATGTCGATTTGCTCAAATTTATTAATTTTGTTATTCAGATCTATTTTTTTAAGGATTTTCATTTCAACTTGATTAATCATTGATTAAGTTGTATTTCTTGGATTCTCCCATTTTTGTTGTGAGCTTCTTTGTTTCCTTTTTGGAAATGTCAGTTTTCCCTTTATATATTGTAAGTCTATATTTTAGATAAATAAATAAATTTTAAATCGAACCTTTCATTGTTATGAAAGGACTTTCTTAATCTCTATTACTGCCTCTGGTCTTAAAATGTATTTTAATTGATGTTAATATACCTACACTAGGTTTCCTTATTGTTTACATGAGATATGTTTCCTATTCTTTTACTTCAAAATATATATTCTATATTTGTAGTATTACTCTTAATAGAAAGCAAATATATTGAATTTTACTTTTTGTATTTAATGTGACAATATGTTTATATTTCATGTAATATGGGATTTCTTGAGTTTAAATTAACTAGTTGTTTTTATTTTTTCTGCATTATGTTTCCTATGTTTCTTTCCCTGTCTTCTTCCCTTCTTTTCTGTTTGTTGTTTGTTATTTTTTAAAAATTCCCCTCTATTAGCTTCTTAGCGTCATCTTTTACTAACTGCACTATAGAACAACATATGATTTTTCTTCTGAATTCACAATTGTATTTAATTGTACATATAGTTTTAACTTAACTATATATTACTATTCCATTCAGACAATATTCAGCTGGAATTATATTTGCCCTATCAATTGCTCTGAACGCATTATTGATTATCTGGGTCTCACTTGTTATCTTTTTTTCCTTGACTGTAGAAATCCTTTAAAATTTTCTTAAGTATGAATTCACTGTTAAATTCTTTGAATTTTTTAAAAACTAAAACCCTATAGTTTGCTTATATTTTAAATGGATATAGAATCCTAGGTTGGTAGTTGTTTTCCATCAGCATTCTCAAGGTGCCATATTATTTGATTTTTCTTGCTTACATACTTTTTATTTAATAGCTGTCAGACTTATTGCTGCTTCCTTGCATGTAATTTGCCTTTTTTCTTCAGCTACTTTTAAATATATTTCTTGTTTTGGTTTTCATAAGTTCTAAAATAAATG
Organism: Macaca fascicularis; assembly: GCF_037993035.2. Taxonomy (NCBI): domain Eukaryota; kingdom Metazoa; phylum Chordata; class Mammalia; order Primates; family Cercopithecidae; genus Macaca; species Macaca fascicularis. The sequence goes on from NC_088387.1 coordinate 64,128,191, forward strand.
TACAAAGGTGTTTTACCTATATTTATTCTTATTGGAATGTAGTGTTTTACCCATATCTGTTTCTTGTAATATTGTATCAATTTTTGAAGAATTTCAGTCATTTTCTCATGAAATACTTATTCTGACACTCTCTTTTTCTGGAACTCAGACACTTTCTTCATGTCTAATTATCTCATGTTCTTCTTTTGTGTTTTCTATCCTTCTATGTCTTTATAATTTAGTTTTAATATTATCTTCTAATTTATCTTTCAGTTTAGAGTCCTTTCAGCTTTATCTAAATTGTTAAGTCTGTTTGAGTTCTTGTTTTCAAGTTGTGCTTTTTGATTCTCGAATTTTCAGTTGGTTCTTTTTTATACTTAAAGGTTACCAATTTTCTGCTAACATTATCAATACTGTTTTTTACTTCTTAGGATGTATTAATTACAGTTTTTTGGTTTTTTTTTAATTCAACATCTCTTAGGTCCACTACATAGATCTTCTTTAGGACTCTTGTATGGTTTGTTTATTCTCTAAGGTTTTTTTTGTTTGTTTTGAGACAGAGTCTCACCCTGTCACCCACGCTGGTGATCTTGGTTCACTGCATCCTCTGCCTCCTGAGTTCAAGCTATTCTCCTGCCTCAGCCTCCCAAGTAGCTGGGACCACAGGCATGCACCACCACGCCTGACTAATTTTTTGTATTTTTAGTGGAGACAGGGATGTACCATGTTGGCCAGGCTGGTCTTGAACTCCTGACCTTAAGTGATCACCCACACTGGACTCTCAGAGTGCTGGGATTATGGGCATAAGCCACTATACTCAGCTTATTCTCCAAGTTTTTCATTGTTTTTTTCCATGCCTGGTTATTTTAATTGTTGCTAAACATTGTGCATGACTGTAAACATATCTAAAGTCTCTGGATGACCTTCTCATTCTCCAGAATGCATTTACCTTTGCTTCTGACAGGCCAGGCATTTAAAGTAGAGACATTAATAATATACAGTCACCTCAACCCTATAAGAAATTGAAGTGATTTGAAACTGAGCTTTGGTACTTGTGAGAACTGGTTTATTTTCAATTTTAACTTACTCTTAGAATGTAAACTTTTGAAATCCAAACTGAAAACCTGAAGTATATATGAGGCCATCCCTTCTTGAACTCTAATTTTTGTTTTTTCAACTTAGCACATCTGTTAAAATATCTGCTCAGTTTCTCAATCCCTGCAAAATCCCTGCATGAAATTTGCCATCACCCTGCAGTCTCAGTTACAGGGCTCACCTTGCTAGGCTTTTCTTTTCTTCTTAGAACCTTGGTATCTCTCCAATTTCTTCAAAAGGATTTCATATATACATTTATATATAATTTTTATATGTATATATACACTTGAAAATATCAGTATGGAATAGGGAAATATATATTTCCTCTTCCTAAATAATATATATATATATAATTTGGACATACATATATATAATTTTTGTTCAAATTTTATATATATAATTTGGACAATATATTTAGGAGATAGGAAAAATACATATAAATATGTTTATAAAATATATTGTCCAAATTTTGCAATTGTTTTCACTGAGAGTGTTGGTCTGAAATAATGTCATCTGCTATTGATGGCAGGAGAGCTCCCACTCATTGTATTTTACATTTGTATAGTTTTCTATTTCTTACTGATATTTTCAAGTGTATCTTTCATTTCTTTAAACATAGTGTCGTTGCTTTATGAACTGTATCTGGTAATTTCAATATCTGATGCACATCTCTGTCTACTGTCTGCTGTTTCTGTTGGTTCTGGCTTACATGAATACCCTATTTCTCTTTTGTACTTTGTTACTTTTGCCTGTGTACTGCAATTGCCCTTGAAAAAGTATATTTTTTGAGGCCCCAAATGAAGGTACATTCTGCCAGACTTACATTTGCTTCTAACTAGTGCATGCATTTGTGATGAATAGAAAGTACTCTTAACCCAACATAAACTTGACATTCTTGGGAACCTCTAGAAAGCAAATCTACTGGAAGTTTTGCCAGAGACAACATTTATTCAAATAACATTTTTTTTTTCTTTTCTTTCTTTTCTCTCAATTGTTCTTGTAGTACTTACAAGGCATTGCTTATGGATAACTTTCATATTAGATACACAACTCTTTGTGTTCCAAATTAATGTGAGGGAAAGTCTCCTCTCAGACTCTGCTACAGGAAAGCCCTATGATTTGACTTCCTTTATCCTCTGCCTGTAGCACATTTTGCTAAACTTAGCACATGCCTTCTGGGTAAAAGCAGTTTGGTGCTTGGCTTGGTCTTTCTGTGCTGCAATAACGAAATACGATGGACTGGGTAATTTATAAAGAATAGAAATTTATTATCTCACATTGCTGAAGACTGAGAAGCTCAAGATTAAGGTGCTGACATATTTGGTGTCTAGTGAGGGCTGTTCTCTGTTTTCAAGATGGCATCTTGTTGCTGCATCCTCTGGTGGGGATGAACACTGTCTCCTCACGTGGTGCAAGAGACAGAAGAACAAAAAGGGCCAGAGTTAGCTCCCTCTAGCCCTTTTATAAGGCACTAATCCATTAATGAGCACAGATCCTTCATACCTTTTTTACTTTACAAAAGGCTCCTTCTCTTAATACAATCAGAATGGGGATTCAATCTCAGTATGAATTTTGGAGTAGACACATTCAAATTATAGCAGTACTCATGTATACAATTTATATATTCATGTTTTCTTCCTCCTATCCTCAAGTTTGTGCCTGTAGTTCTCACCAGTTGTTAGCTCTGAAATTGTATTAAATTTAAATATTTAAATCTCTTTAAATATTTTAAAGGAATTTTCAAATATTTTATCCAGTATTTTAATTCATATAACTGGTAGATTTAGTTTAAATAAAATAATTCATTGTAATTTTAAATAGAATTTTTCTTTTTGTTTTTAATGTATTAGGAAAAGAAAATATGGCCTTATGAAGTGTGTTGTTGAGAAGTTATTGAATTTATTTTTGATGCGGTAATAAAACATGGTCAAAAATATCTCCTGGGTGTTTAAGGCAAATTGTTCTTTTATTCTTTATTGGGCTCAATGTTGTTTATATATATAATTTTAGTTATATATGTATCTATTATGGCAAATCAATAAGCTTTAGTGTTTGTACATATGTGTACATAACATTTACTATTCTTTCAAATATATATTCACTTATTTGTGTATTTTAAGTATCAATTTCCAATACATGTACATTAATATGTTTGCTATGATAAATATTTTTAGTTTTTTAAAAAATTTCAAACAGTTTTAAATTTATGCTCACGAAGAAGTAAGAAGGTTGATAATGAAAAGAGAAAATATCTGAATAGTTATGAGGCTAAACCTAGAATCAGCATTGGGATAGCCGGTAGCTAGGATATGATGAACAGGCTGGAGGGTTAGAAACACATACATATTAGGATTCTGTGTCTTATGTCATGCAAAGATTTAAACAATAAACTGGATAATAGGTCCTAACATGCATCTTTAATTTTGTTTCTTTCATCTGGTTTTCTTGATGAAAAATGATTACTGAGTTGAGTTTCTTTAACTCTTGGAAAAGCTTTAAAATATGTGTAACTGTCATTTTAAAAAAATGACTTCATGGGAAAATGTATTGTTGTATGCAGATTTCCAATGGAAACCTGCAGATGCTCACATAAGAAACATTCTTGCCCACTCTTTTGAATAAACATGTTGCAAGCCCAGTATATTTGCATACCCAAGAGAATAATTGTCTCAAAGATATGAGCTGTGAACACATGTGGTTGTCTACCAGATTATGAACACCAGGCTTGAGACATATATTTTTCAGGTGTACAGCTTGAGGAAATTATTGAATACTCAGCACAAATGCCATGTCTTGGGGAATATTTGGAGAAATGTAGGTGCTACTGTATTTTGAATAATCAGTCCCTCTAGCTCTCATTGTGACTGATGGAAAATTTATTTTATTTTCCCTTGACAAAGGGAAACAAAATTGTAGCTCTCTTAATGCATAGTTTGTTAAGCAATTTCCATTTTGTAGTTGCATCTCACAGATGTTCTAAAATGGTTAAGCCAAAAAAGCATGCTTTAAGTCACAAGTAACTTAGAACAAAATACACTCCTATAAGTTTGTTTATATAATATATATATTTGTGTGTGTGTGTAATTTGTGTGTGTGTGTGTATGTGTATATGTGTGTGTATATATATATGGTCTCATTGATAACTCACAAAAAGAAGCATTTTTATAGGGCCGGTATAATCCTTTCTTACTTTTTGGGTAAGAAGTTATAAAGTTATGTACTATGCCTGAATGTTTGACTTTTTATGTATATTTTGCAATTTAATGCAGTGGAGCTGGAAGATGTGAAAAATGTTTAGATACACATGCAGCGTAGCAACTCCTATAGATCTGAACAAGCGCAAGTCCTCAACCTATTAGCTTCAGAATTTGTTATAACATATGCCTATTAAATTGGACCAGATCTGATTTTTAGAGTATCCCCCAGATAACTAATTTTTCGAGATATGTCCAGTGCTAGCAACAGCTTCTTGTGGAAAGCAGCTGTTTCAAATCATCCTGGTATAAATAGGGCAACTATAGAGCCTGGTTTGCACAGGCCCCTGTACCTTAGACCTTTTGTCTGGGAGTAACTATTACTATTACTTATGCTCTCAAATGGTACACTTTTAAATGATAGATTATGCAGCCACACCAGATTTAGGAGGCTAAGATTCAGTAACATTCTGAAGGAGGAATAATGGCCTAATATTAGAGTCATCCCATACTTCCTCCCATTAAAGTATGCCATTTACTTCAAGCATCCCCTGACTCCCACTCTTTGGCTTAAGTATATAATTCCTTTATATTTTAGTTAAAGGTATACTCAAGGGTTTTTAGCTTGGTGATTGTGGAAAATATTACCACTATCTATAATTTAACTAATAAATTCAGTACAGACTTCTGTCAGGTTTCTCCTGCAGTAGAGTAAGAAAAGTTCTCTATATTAATGTATTTTAGTGGTTTATTCTTCCACATTATCATTGTTAATGAGGACATTAACAAGTCCTCAAATATAAGCAACTTATAGAAAATAATATTTTTGATGTGCCTACTAAATATATTTAAGTGAGGATAAGTTATTCCTGTGGAACGTTAACTGTCGAAAGTTTCCCAGGAACTAACCAAGGGATTTATGTTAATTTCCATATGTCTTCTGTCACATTGGATTCTTGCTTTAGAGAAAGGTATGCTCTTCTTTGGTCAGAGTTACAGATAACTAAGGCTATTTTTGCATTGATTTCCTGTTTCATTTTAAAAATTTTGACCCCTACCTTTCAATTCCAGAAATTGGGTGATCAGGAAGCTAATTAGGCTTCTGACCAGATGGCATGTAGGAACCTGATTCTTAAAGGAATACTGTGTGGTAATTTTTCTTAATCTTTCTCAGAGCTTGCTTTTGTATATATTTGAACAAACCAAAACTCACATCAAATTTTAAACTTAAGGCTAAACAAATGGCAAGAACCACAAAGATTCATGAAAAAACATGTTTTATGAAATGAGATACATTCAGTGTAGTCTTCTATTCATCTACATGTGGAGTAATTTTCTATAATCATAATCATATTGATGATCTGGTGGGCTTAGGATCTCAACATGTTCAGAAATGCTATAGGTAATGGGAACAGCTGTATTCTTAAAATATTTTAAAAGAGGAAACTAAGCTATCAAAAATAGTTCTCGTTTAAACTTTAAAGCGAGCTAATCATCTCTGTGTGAAGCCACTCCAGATAATTATAGTTTTACCTTCATTTTGTATTTTTGTTATTAAAAAGTGAGAGAAATAACATCTTTTTTATTCTAGTAATGTGAAAGGTCAGTAGCCACCTGTAGGATGTGTATCTTCTACTATCATGATAACAAGCTTGGTCAGAGCTCACAGTGAAAGAGGTGCTACGTTTTTTCAGTTTTAGAATTTTACTGTATCTCTTAACAATGTTAAGGGTGGAGAAGGAGGAGGATTATTGTCTTTTAACAGGCTTCATTTTTCCTATTTCTCATACAACATTATTCAGTTTTGGAATGTGTGTCAGGTGATATTCAGGCTTATAATAGAGTAAGACATTGTAACTTGAAGTTTCTTCTAATATAAGAAGTGAGAAACAGAGACTACACTCACTTTTTCATCGCTGGTTTTTCTTCTCAGTGGAAGACCCTTGATTGCTAACTTTCTCAATGCCAAGTAACAAACTATTGACATATCCTGGGTAACAATAAACAAATATTACTTTCTTTGTTCCTGCTCATGGTCATTAGTGACTTCCAGATAATTTATCAATTATTATCTTCTATAATACATAGCATTAAACACCTGAACATAGATGCTTGTATTTGATAAAGTTATCTGGCATCATTTATGAACATGAACGTGCACAATTGACAAGCCTTTATAGATCCATGGCAAGTATAAGCCATCACTGGTGAATGATCTCACAATTTGTAACAGCTCACATGGTTCTGAGACCTTAAACCTTAAGCATCTTCTTTGCATCCTCTGTCACCCACCATGTTCAACACCACCTTCCTGGTGGCTATTTACCAAACCGGGAATAGCCTCCCCAAGATTATCTTGCTTTAAATACCCAGGAGAATCTGAGTTTGCATGGCATTGTTATTGATTAATCATATCTACAATGTTTTTTACTTTTTTCTGGTTGATTTGGAAATGAGAGATAGCAATCAGGAAACTATCAACACATTGAAAATAAAGGCACTTTTAAGATAGGAAATAAAGAAGGCAGGGAATATTCCCTATTGAGTAGGGAGGCAAATTCTGAAAATTTTCAGATACTTTTTATTCCTGACATAGAACCTTGCCCAGGTGTGATGAATATGGGTTTTAAATTGAGCTCTGCCCCATACCTTCAGGCAAATGAGTCCCCACAAAGGAAGGTAATCATAACTCCCAAAACAAGTAGGTGTATTACAAAGAAACAATAAGATATGAACATACCATTTAATCATTTAATTGGAATGGATGTTTTTCCTAGCACCTAATAGATTATCTCAAAAAGAATAAAATTCACATATATTAAATTTTTGATTAAGCCCTACATATTGAGCTTTCTTCTCATTCTTTGCGTTTAAGATAGAAATAATGTTATTTTAAAGGTTAAATGTTTTTTAGAAAACCATTTCACTTTTACATAAATTTAAACTTTCTGAATATTTAAGAATTATATAAATATAAACTATTGTTTCCTTTCAAAATTTGTTTCACAAGAGCAGACAATAGATCTCCACTTTCAGCTGCACATTTAGATGTTTCTTTTATTTTTGAGTGTACTTTCTCCTCAATCTTTCCACAGAATTTAAAATTTTGTTCCTCTCATGTTTTATTGAAAAGGCTCGCTGCCATTATATCATTTCGTTTTCCGGTTTTATCCTTTTGTCTGAAGGCACATGCAGCATCCCTGGTTTAAGGACTCTAGACAGCGAGAGAAATGGATAGCCACGAGAGTATCTCTAGTCAAGGTTGAAAGAGAGCGCATAGCTTTCTAAAACGAACGCCGTGAATGGGGGACATTTAGGTTATTGCCATGACAATTCTAATTGTTGGAACTTTATTCTTATTATGGTCTTTATTCAGTTGGATTCACCCTAACAGCACACATAGACGAGTCACTTTAATTTCTGGGCTGGTTTTGGAGAACATGTAGCCAAGAATCATCATCTTTTTGTTGCGATAACAAAACACACGGTCAAGGGGGTCTAAATGGAATTGCATTATATAGGCATGCAGAGATCGGTATGAAGTAAGACATGCTCTCTTTGACCTCTGGAAGCTCTCTCTAACAAATGATGGGGCTACATTTTAAATTACAGGAGATTCCAATTACTGTGAAATTATGGGGCTATATGAGCTCCCTCTATGGGCTAATTTAACGTCTGCAAATTATATTTCTTGTTCTTTTTTTTTTTTTTTTTTTTCCTTCTTCCCATTTTTTTCCCCAACAAAGCCTCTGTGTGGCCTCTGGGATGGGGTGGCCGCCTAAGGGCCCTGAGGTTGTGCTCCTTGGAGCGTGTGCAAGATGGCTGCCCCAAGGCTGTTTGAAGCTGGCGCGTTTGAAGCTGCCGCGCGTGTTTGAAGCTGCGGCATTTGAAGCTGTCGGGCTTGAAGCTGGCGCCTGTGTTTGAAGCTGCGGCATTTGATGTTGCTGAGGACGTTTGTAAATTTGAGACAGACTTTAATATTGTTAGACGGTAGGGGAGTCCTTTTCAACCCCCTTTTCATTTTTTTTTTACTTGAACTTTTTAAAAAGTTTTATTTAACTTTTTTTTTCAACTATTTTAACTACTTATGTCAGCCGAGGAATGCTGTGATTCACAGTCATTATTGTAAGGAGGCTGTTATGTATTTTTAGTGCTGCTGGGACCATAGGAATTCTTGAGTGGCTTTGACTGGATACAACAATGTGGAGAATAATCCCAACTGTGAAAAGTGCTACTGTGGCCACAGAACAGTACAGAATAATTTTTGAAAAAGGGCAATCTTCTTGTTGCTTTTAGAAGAAGGCCGAGTATGCTCGCTGTTGCATTAGCAAGATTGATGATTGTAGAGGTAGAACAAATGTATGTGAGTAGAAGAAGTTGGGGATTCATAGGTGTAGGAATTAAGTTTGCAGTTGTGGAGCAAAGCATTTTCTATTTTTCTTCCTATTATTTTCCCTTCCAAATTCTATAAAAAAGTAGGGAGAAAGGTGGGTGTAATTATAAAACAATGCTGTCAACCCTTTGGACAATACTATGAAAATGAGTGGTGTCTGATATGAAGAGCATCTCTTCTGCAGTGTGAGAGAGAAGAGAATGAATATTGCTGCTGTTGGTAAAGGAAAGAAAACAGATGGTTATCTTATAGTCTGTAGATTATGGTTTTATAAATATCTTGTTTGGAGGAACCCTAGATGTAGAGGTGAAAAGCTGGCAAAATTGGGAAAGAGCCATGAGTTGTAAAACCCAAAATAGGATGGATGAGAAACATTCTGGTTTTGGTGCAAATCGTTTTTCACTTAATTCTCAGCCTGGATCAACAGCATGCACTTGAATGCAGAGCTGATGAAATACGACATTTGTATGTTATCCATGGTTCCCGGCTGATGGATGGTTTAGGTTAGAAGGCTACTTTGGTGGCTTTGCCATGAGTTTTTCTCTTTGGAAGTAGAGTGTTTCATTCGGCTAATGATTATTTTTTTTTAAAGTTAAGTAATGCTTTCTTGACATTGGCTATTTGTCAGAGCTTAAACATGTTTACTTACATGTCCACCATTAAGTTTTTTCACTGTGCAGAGCACAGATTTCCATAGAATATACTTCTGTTATTCAGTCATAAATTTGGGTTGTATTTCTACAACCCAAAAGGATTAGCATGTTTGGTGCAGTATTTCAGTCATCTGTAGCAAGGATCCACTATTCCTTCAGTTCCAGAAAAAGCTATCTATTAATTTCATATAATTAAAATTGAGTTATTGCCTTAAAATGTAGGAACTAGGTTTTATTCCAATAAATAAATATGTGCTTTACCTATTTAAGAGTAAAATGTGTCTTGCATACCTTTTGAATAGTGAAAACATTTATTTCCCATTACTTCATAAAGCAGATGATCTTGGAACCTGTTTTCTTAAGAATAATTGTTATTAAGTATTTTCCATCATTAGTTCATCATTTCTGATTTGGGTAGGTATAGAAATTGGGTATTTTTCTTTGTCCTATATAGATTCATTTCTATTTCAACGCATCTTGTCATTATGAGCTTCTTCAATTGTATTCCTTTGAATTGGTGTGTATTTTCTGATCTGTTAGCTAATCGTTTATTTTAATGTTAATGTTCATGTATTTTGAACTTTACATGAACAGTATTGACATCATTTTTTGAGAATTGAGTAAGTTCCTACAGACTATCAATGTAATATACTAATATTTAATCTATTATGACAAATCATTTAGTAAATTCTAAGACATTAAAATCTAAATGATACAGGAAATTCATAAAACTGACTCTGAACATTTTGGTTTATATACTGTTTTCAGAATTAAAATCATTTCCTAATTTAAGGAAACAGGACATTTTACACATCTACACACACACACGGGTGCACAGGTGTATATGTCTTTGTGTGTATGTGTATTGTTTATGTATAAAGTCTTCCTCATCAATTCCATTTATTTCTTACTCATCAACCTCTGTAATATTCGATCCATGTTACTGCTTTTTTAAGCTTAGAGAGATTTCTTTGATTTTCCTACTCCTTGCCATAATGTGGTCTATGTAGTCTAGTAATCTACATTTGATAACAAAAGAGTTGCTTGAGAGTAATTGAACACACATGCTTCGGTGATAAATAAATGCACTGCATGCATTTTATTATATATTTGCTTAAACATAAATAATTAAATGAAAAGGATAAAAGTTGAAAACTGGTGTCTCTTACACAGTAAGAAGCTTGTGAGCAAGCTTAGTCAGTCTGGTTGCATGTCCCATATTACCCTTGTTCCTTGCTGGTTTAGGCTAAGAAATTGCTTCTTATTTTTCAGAACATTTACTGTATATTTTTAAAACATGCATTTAAAAAATTTTCCTCTTTTCATTTTATTTCATTAAAATTAATTCCAGGTAACTTTTCCTTTAATGAATTTCCACACATATGTACTTCTTTCAATGACTCCCCAAAATACAGGCTGTAAACTGATTAATGATTTCTCTTTCTTCACTGTGTAGCTCTTTCTGTCTCTTACCTGAGTGTTCTGTCCTCCATCTATTTTTTTCTGCCTCTACCAGAATTCTCTGCCATCCAATCATGATGTTTATAATTTTCTTCCTGTGATAGAGAAATAACAAGGTAACTTGATGAATGGGATCCAAGCTGAAAACAGCTTTTTCCATTACACGACATTGTGACCTTATTTTTCTTAAAACTCTTAATAACAATATCTTTGTTATAACACTGCATAGATTTATTGATTCTATTTATTAACACTTATGCGATTTGTTATTACCTCATTTTTTCTTTTAATAAGTTTATCACATTTGTTTCCTTCTTTAAATGTTTCATTATCTTATTTTTAAAGCAGAAAAGATTAGAAAATCTATATACAAACTTTCTATTTTTTGTATACTTTAAAAAATAAGCCTTATTGAGATATTGTTAACATACCATAAAATTTCCCAATATTGAATACATAATTCAATGAGATTTGAAAAATGTGTACAGCCCTATAACTATCAGTGCAGTCATCAAACATTTGCATCAGCCTGAAAATGTCTCCCATATCTCCTTTGACGTCAATTTCCTACATATACCCATTGACCCTGGCAACCACTGATCTTTCTTTCACTATAGTTCTGCCTTTTGTAGAATTTCATGTCAGTGAAATCATACAGTATGTACCATTTTGTGTCTAGCTTCTTTCACTTAGCATAATACTTTTGAATTTCACTTATGCTGTGGCATGTGTCACTGTATTTTTTCTTGCCATTGCTGAATAGTATTCTGCTGTATGGATACACCACAATTTATTCATTTAGCATTTGGTGACCTTTTTAGTTGTTTCAGTTTTTGGTGATTATGAATAAAGCTGCTGTAAGCATTTGCCTGCTGAGTTGTTGTGTGAACATAAGTTTTAATTTCTCTTGAGTAAATATCTGGGCATGGAGTTGCTGGTACACATATGTTGAAATGTTAGATTGTTCTCCAGAGTGGCTGTACTATTTCACATTCTCACCAGCAGTGTATGGCGGTTCCAGTAATTTTACATCCTCACCAACACTTGATGTTGTTAGTCTTTTTAATTTTAGTCACAGAAGTGAGTGAGTATATATTTTTTTCAACATGTTTTTTCAATTGCAATTATTCACTTCTGTTTTTACCAAGTTTATAATTATTACTACATCTACTGGATAACATCATGCTTTTATTTTTTCATATGTTACATGTTGTATAACATTTTTCTTTAGAAGGTTGAAGTCTATAAATACATTATCATTTCTTGGTTTCTTTTAGTGCCTGATAATGTAAGGTAACTAAAATCCAAATGTGAACAAATAAGTAGATCAGAGTGGGTCTGGCATGAGCATGCTAATAAATGATTTTTGCCATTGCTTTCTGAGAACTAGAAATATAATATTTGAAAGAGATTATATCTGACTTAGGATACTGGGTTTCACTGGTGTCCATCAACTATCGTAGAACTTAGAATAGAATTGCTTATTTCGAAAATAGTAGCAACCTGATAAATTGCAGGAACTAATTTTTTCCAATACATTTCTATATATTTTCAACAACTGAAGGATCACTATACAACTCAGCCCTGTCATTTCCTAAAATGGCTCTGTTTTTATTCTTTCTCTCATTATACAGCTTAGAGAACAGTGTACCATTGTCCATTAAAGAAGCTACTTTTATTTAATCCAATACCTACTTACATTTGTCAGAATTGGTGAGTTTTTAACCTTTTTTTATAGCACTAACTGTTCTCAGATCTCTGGCTTTGTTCCCTGGATGTTAAAAAAGACACATAGTCACTTTGTTGAAGTCCTTCTTTAAAAATCCAGTGTAAATGAGAATCATCATCATCATCTCTATCGCTCTATTCTTTTCTATCTGAGAATATTTCATTTCAATATATACTGGACCTCTGATTTTTCTCACTAAGGCTCAGTTACTACTTCTGAATAATTACTTGGTTAAGTCATATTTTTTCATGAAAGAGTTAATACAGAAATCAAAAGTAAATAATACTGAGTTGTGTAGCCATAAACTCTCTTTTCTCAAATAACTATACCTTGCAAGTCAACCCTTACTTCAGAAAAATGGTTGTAAAATGTTCTTTAAACTAGGTAATATATATTCATTTTTTCATGAATTACTTTGTCAAGTTCTATGTGTAAAGACAAATCAGAGTTTCATACAAACTTTTAGCTTTGTCAGATTTTATAAGTAAACAATATGATACTACTATGAAGTGAAGTATAGTTGTTATTAAAATGAGTTGATTCAACTTCTAGGCACATTCACACTTAATTCATGAAAAGGTTTTATGTTGAATGGAAGGCAGTTTTTCATGTTACATTTTCTCATAAAAACAAATTTTGTATATTTGATTTTTAAGTCTGATATTAGTGAACAAAGACATTGGGAGTATTTGCACATAATAGACTGAATGATGAAGCTAGAGAATGAATATTTGGAAATTACTTCATTTTATTTCTATGTTCAGTTAATAATATTAACCCAGATTGTTAAATTTTATTTCAATTTAGAGTACTGTTAAAGCATGAGCAACTGGAATCTTTTTTGATATGTGGAAGAAAAAATTGAATGATAAAACAAACCTATATCAGAAAGAATTCAAAATTAAAGTTTTACAACATTTGCTCTAGTTATTAAATACTTTCTCAAACCTGAGACATTTATTCCTTTACATCCTTCTGTATTTTGGTTCAGGATTGATTGAGATTATTCCAAATAACCTGTACTTAGGTCATCAATAAGTATATTTAACAAATGACCAAATGTACACATCTTTATGCTAGATTTCTGTTTTGATTTCTGAAAAGCCAGGCTGTTTTCTAGGAAATACATACCATGGATTTTTCTGAGGTCAAAATTGCAGCAACCATGGGTAATTCTGCATATTTGCTTACTCACAAGTCCCCAAAGAATTATTGTATCTGACTCTTCTATAATGAATGTCTTCTTAGTCCAGCCTAAATCCTCCCTGGCAATTTGCATCATAGGAAGCCCCGCATCTGTTATATAGTAGGGTTGAATTCCAGAGAATTAAGCTCTCCCCTTAGGAGATAGTGCTTTCATTCATGCTACACAGAGGGAGGGCATTCCTGCCTTCCCCCTAACTACCCCATTCCCTGGCCAGGAGAGTTATTCCTAATAGTGTGTGATCCAGAAAATTGATTATTTTAATACACTGTTCTTAATAAATTTGATTATTACAAACTAGAACATTATGGCTTACCATACAATTTGAAGTCTAAATTTTTCTCTGGGAATTTTAATATGTGTGCTGTCTGATGATTTTTGATAAAATAGATTTTGAATTTCACTTGGATTATCTCTTATTTTAAGGAGAGGAAAACTATGAGAAAATTTAATTTACCTCTTTTACTGAATGCATATGTTTGTCACACAATACTTTTCTTTATTTGGTTATTTCCATTGTCTGCTCTCTATTACTCATTGTACTTGTGAAAAGTTTATAGTTTGTTTATTGCTTATGAATTTTGTGTCAGAATTGATTTTAAAATAGGTTTCTTAGAACAAATTTATTTGGCTGAGTTGCTTTCATGCTTTCTAACTTAGACAAATATATAACAAAATTCCTGTTTGAGATACAATGAAAATGCAAAATACCTTGCTATAACATTAGGAAGAAAAACCATGTGGGTACTGTGTAATGAAAATGATAAGTTTGCTGAGACCTGAGACAATTTTTATCAAGTGAATACTAAATATACTCAAAGATGGCTGTTCTTAACATATTAATTCACAGAATTGATATAATTAAACTTTTAAAAAGTGATTTAAAAAAATTGGTACAGTAAATCTAAATCTAATGTTTACTTCTCAGAAGGAACAGGGGGAAATAGCTAATATAAGCATTTGGTAAGTTGTAAAACTACTGATGGTATTCAAGACTTGCTATCCCAAAATATGGCACCTTGGCATTTGAGAAAACAGCAGAAGCCAGAAGATCTCTCTGACCATCCCTTGCACTTCTCTACTGAAGCAGGCCATAAAGAATTTTGTGATCTTCCCTTGAAGTAGGCTTTAAGACGTTCATTTGAGAGGTACTCTCCCTATACCAGGAGGAAAGGAATGTCCTTATCTCTGAAGACAAAGGACGCAGAGAAGAATCTGAACAAACAGGCCTTGCTGAGTTCCCTTCCAGTTTATTATTATTAGCTCATATTCTTTATCCAATCATACTTCTCCATTACTTACCACTTGTGATCAAACCTAAGCATAAGAATAAACACGTTTACCTGTGTTTTTTGATTCTCCATTTCTGAAGGCTTCTGTCACATAACTTACATAAATATGTATGCTTTTCCCTATTAATCTGTCTTTTGTTGTAGGGGCCTTAGTCATGAGTCATGACTCCAGTGATGGGAAAGAAAGACAATTTCCCCTATACTACAATAATTAAGGCAGTGTCATTTTGACAAAAGGGAAATGGAAAAGAAGGAAAATCAAGATAGCTTCAAATATGTAAAATTTTGAGTTGGTATTATAGTTCAGTGGAGGAATGATGGACTATTAAGTAGCCCAGGGACAATTGGTTAACAAGTGTGGAAACATTTAAATTAGGTTTGTTCTAGTTTTACTGCATATCATATACTGATATAAATTCCAGATATTTAAAGATATAAAAGTACAAGATCTCTGAAAACTATAAAAAATAGAATTGACTGTCTGATTTAGTAACAATAAATAACTTTAAGCATAAAATTAAAAAAATCAATCAGAGGGAGGAGGCAGAGCAAGATGGCAGAATAGGAGGTCCCACCCATCACTGATCGCCACCTCCTACCCCTGCAAGGACACCAAGTTAACAACTATCTACATAGAAGTAAACAACTTCATAGGAACTGAAAATCAGGTGAGCACTCACAGTACCTGGTTTTAACTTCATATTGCTGAAAAGGGCACTGAAGAGATTAGAAAAACAGCCCTGAATCGCCACAGACACCATTCCACTTCCACCCCTCCCCAACGCCTGGCAGAGATGGTGTGGTTTGGAGAGTGTCTATGGGCACTGAAGGAGGTAGAAAACAGCAATTGTGAGGCATTGAACTCAGTGTTGTCCTGTTAGAGCAGAAAGAAAGTCTGAACCAAACTCAGCTGATTCCCACTCACAGAAAATTTAAACTTGAAAGGCAGTTTAGGCCATAAAAACTGCGACTCCTGGGAGGGTCCTAGTGCTGAACTAGGCCCAGCGACAGTGGACTGGGTGGGGCTTGTGACATACTAAGACACCAGCTGGCACAGCCAAGGGAATGCTGGCATCACCCTTCCTTTAAACCCAGGATGTACAGCTCAAGGCTCCAAAAAGAGACCCCTTCCATCTACCTGAAGAGAGGAAAGGGTGGGGAGGACTTTGTCTTGATCTTGGATATCAGCCCAGCAACATCAGGATCAGGCCCCAGTCAGAGTCATGAGGCCTCTGTTACAGCTCCCAGATGACATTTCTAGACACACCCTGGGCCAGAACGGAATCTACTGCCTTGAAGGAAAGGACCCAAACCTGGCAGCTTTCATCACCTGCTAACTGAAGAGTTCTTGGGACCTGAATAACGAGCAGTGATACCCAGGCACTACATTGAGGGCCTTGGTGAACTTCTGAGACTTCCTGGTTTCAGGTACCAACACCGCCACAGTGGGGTAGAGCACCAGGCAGGTTCTTGGGGTCCCTGATTCCAAGAACTCAAATTCCTCATCCAAGGACTTGACTCTTGGATGGCATTTCTGAACCCCCTCTGGACCAGAGGGGAGCCCACTGCACTTAAGAGAGCATCTCAGGCCAGGCAGCTTTTACCACAAGCTGACTTAAGAGACATTGGGCCTTAAGGGAACATTGGAAATAGTCTGGCAGTGCTCCTAATGTCTAAGAGTGTCAGTAGCTACGGGTTGAGGCTCCACTGCCTTTGGAAAAAGGAGGGAAGGGTGGGAAGAGCCATGTGTTGTGGTTTGCCAGCTCAGCCACGATACAATAGAACACAAGATAAACTTTTAAGGCTTTTGACTCTAGTCTCTGACTCCCAGAAGGTACTTCTGAACCCACCTGAGGTCTTGGAACTTTCTATCCTGAAAGAGAGAACACAGGCCTGGCTGTCTTTGCACATGCTGATTGAAGAGCCCCAGGGCCTTGAGTGAACATAGGCAGTAGCCAGGAAGTGGTGTCAGCAGGCCATGTGTGAGACCCAACACTGTGCTGTCTTCAGGTCTGAACTATTACAGTCATAGTAGTGGTGGCCACAAGGGTACTTGTTCACTCCACTCCCAGTTTTAGGTGACTCAAAACAGAGAGAGACTCTGTATGTGTGGGGGAATGTAAGGGGAGAGAATAAGAGTCTTTACCTGGTAATCCAGAGGATTCTCCTAGATCTTGTCCAAGACTGTCCTCTCCACATGGTACCTCTGTGAGTCTGCAAGAACACAGTGTGACTGGGCTTTGGGTGCCCCCTAATGCAGAAATAGCTTAGATCACAACACTCAAGTCATTTCAAATATCTGTAAAGCTTTCCCAAGAAGAACGGATACATATAAGCCCAGACAGTGAAGACTATAATGAATATCTACCTCTTCAATGCTCAGACAGTGAAGAACATCAACTAGCGCCAACATTATCCAGGAAAACATGACCTCACCAAATGAACTAAATAAGGCACCAGGGACCAATCCTGGAGAAACAGATGTGTGACCTTTCAGACAGAGAATTTAAAACAGCCGTGTTGGGGAAACTCAAATTCAAGATAACAAAGAATTCAGAATTCTATCAGATAAATTTAACAAAGAGATTGAAATAATTGAAAAGAATCCAGCAGTAATTCTGGACCTGAAAAATGGAATTGGCATACTGAAGAATGCATCAGAGTTCTTTAATACTGGAATAGATCAAGCAGAAGAAAGGATTAGTGAGCTTTCAAATTAGCATTTGAAAATACATAGAGGAGACAAAAGAAAAAGCAACAAAGCATGCCTACGCGATCTAGAAAATAGACTCAAAAGGGCAAATCTAAGAGATATTGACCTTAGAGAAGAGATAAAGAAAGAGATAGTGTTAGAAAGTTTATTCGAGAGATAGGGATAATAACAAAACTTCTCAAACCTAGAGAAAGATATAAATATCCAAGTATAGGAAGGTTATAGAACACCAAGCAGGTTTAACCCAAAGAAAACTAAGTGAAGGCATTGGATAGTTAAACTCCGAAAGGTCAAGGATAAAGAAAGGATTGTAAAAGAAGCAAGAGAAAAGAAACAAATAACATACAATGGAGCTCCAGTACAACTCACAGCAGATTCTTCAGTGGAAACCTTACAGGCCATGAGAGAGTGGCATGCCATATTTAAAGTGCTGAAGAAAAGAAAACATTTACTTTCTTTCAGACATCAAGGAGAAATAGACTTTTTCAGACAGTGAAAAGCTGAGGGATTTCATCAATGCCAGACCCATCCTTCAAGAAATGCTAAAGGGGAAATGCTTTTCTTTCAATCAGAAAGAAAAGAACATTAATGAACAATAAATCACCTGAAGGTGTAAGACTTACTGGTAATAATAAGTACACAGAAAATCATAGAATATTATAACACTGTAATGTGATGTGTAAACAACTCTTATTCTAAGTAGAAAGACTAAATGATCTAATAAAAAATAATTTTTCAAGACATAGTAAAATAAGATGTAAATAGAAATAACAAAAAGTTAAAAAGCTGGAAAATGAAGTTAGAGTGAGTTTTTATTTTCTTTTTGCTTGTTTGTTCATGCAAATAGTGTTAAGTTGCTATCAGGTTAAAATAATAGGTTATAAGAGAGTATAAGCCTCATGAAAACCTCAAATCAAAAAACATAAAATGGATACACAAAAAATAAAAAAGCGAGAAATGAAATATCACTGGGGGAAGATGAGAATGAAAGAAGAGGAGATCACAAAACAACTAGAAGACAAATAACAAAATGGCAGGAGTAAGTTCTTATCAATAATAACATTGAATGAAAATGGACAAAACTCTCCAATCAAAAGACACAGACTGGATGAATGGGTGAAAAACCAGACTCATTGTTTGCTACAAGAAACACTCTTCACCATAAAGACACATGTAGACTAAAGATAAAGAGATAATAAAGATATTCCATGCCAATTGAAACCAAAAAAAAAAAACCAGGAATCACTATGTCAGACAAAATAGATTTCCAGAGCAAAAGTATAAGAAGAGACAAGGTCACTATGTAATGTGATACAGGTGTCAATTTAGCAACAGGATATAATAATTTTAAATATGTATGTACCCAGCCCTGGAGCACCCAGATATATCAAGAAAATATTAAAGCTAAAGAGAGATGTAGATCCCACTACAATAACAGATGGAGACTTCAACACCCCACTTTCAGCATTAGACAGATCTTCCAAAAAGAAAATCAACAAAGAAACATCAGCCTTATCCTGCACTGTAAACTAAATAGACCTAAGAAGATATTTACAGAACATTCTTTTAAGAGCTGCAGAATACATGAATGCACATTCTTTTCCTTAGCACATGGATTATTCTCAAGGATAGACCATATGTTAAGTCACAAAACAAGTCTTAAACATTCAAAAGTATTGAAATAATATTAAGCACCTTCTGTGACCACAGTGAAATAAGACCAGGAATTCATAACAAGAAGAATTTTGGAAACTATACAACTACATGAAAATTAAACAGTATGCTCCTGAACAACCATTGAGTCAATTAAGAAATTAAGAGTGCAATTGAAAAAATTCTAGAAACGAATGATAATGGAAACAGTATACCAAAACCTATGAGATGCAGGAAAAGCAGTACTAAGAGAGAAGTTGATAGCTATGAGTGCCTAGATCAAAAAAGAGAAAAATCTTCAAATAAAAAAATCTAATCATGCATCTTACAGAACCAGAAAAGCAAGAGCAAATCAAATTTAAAATTAATAGAAAAGATAAATATCAAACACAAATAAATGAAATAAGAAACGAGAACAATTACACAAAATGTTGGTATTTTGCAATGTTAAACAAAATTGACAAATCTTTAGCCAGACTAAGAAAAAAAATCAAATAAATACAATTAGAAATGTAAAAGAAGACATTACAGCTGATACTGCAGAAATCAAAGGATCATTAGCGACTACTATGAACAACTATTCACCAATAAACTGGAAATCTGAAAGAAGTGGGCATACTTATATATAAAACCTGCGAAGATTGAACCAGGAAGAAACCCAAAGCCTGAACAGAGAAGTAACAAGTAATGAGATCAAAGCCATAATAAAAACTCCCGCACTAAAGAAAAGTCTGATGGCTTTACTGCGGAATTCCACCAAACATTTAAATAATTAATACCTATTCTACTCAAACTATTCTGAAAAAAAATAGAGGAGGAGAGAATCCTTCCAAACTCATTTTACAAGGCCAGTATTACCCTGATACCAAAACCAGGCAAAGACACATCAAACAAAGAAAACTGCAGATCAGTATCTTTGAATGTTGATGCAAAAATGTCCCACAAAATACTAGCAAGCCAAATTCAACAATACATTAGAAAGATCATTTATCATCACCAAGTGGAATTTATCCCTGAAATACATGGATGATTTAACTTATTCAAATCAATCAGTGTGATACATTGCATCAACATGCAAGATAAAAATCACATGATCAATTCAATTGATGCTGAAAATGGATTTGATAAAATCAATCCATTCATGATAAAAACCCTAAAAAAACTGGGGATAAAAGGAACATACCTCAACATAGGAGAGTCATATACAACAGACCCACAGCTTGTATCATACTGGGGAAACATTGAAAGCTTTTCTTCTAAGACCTGGAACATGATGAAGATACCCACTGTCACCATTGTTATTTAGCACAGTACTGGAAGTCCTAGTTAGAGCAGTTAGGCAAGAGAATGATACAAAGGGTATCCAAATTGAAAAGAAAGAAGTCAAATTATGCTTGTTTGCAGATGATAAAAGTCTTGTATTTGGAAACTTTTAGAACCAATAAATTCAGTAAAGTTGTAGTATACAAAATTAACATACAAAAATGAGCAGCGTTTTTTTACATGCTAACAGTGAGCAATCTGAAAGAGAAATAAAGTAATTCCGTGTACATAGCCACACATAAAATTACTTATGAATTAACCAAAGAAGTTAAAGATCTCTATAATAAATACTATAAAATACTAATGAAAACAATGGAAAAGAACATTAAAAAAAATGGAAAAATATCCCATGTTCATGGATTGGAAAAATCAATATTGTTAAAATGTTCATACTACTCAAAGCAATCTACAGATTCATGTAGTCTCTATCAAGATACCAATGACATTCTTCACAGGAATAGAAAAAAAAATTCTAAAATTTATATGAAACCAAAAAAGACTCAGAATAGCCAAAACTATTCTAAGCAAAAAGAACACAACTGGAAGAATAACATAACTTAATTCCAATTATACTACAGAGTTAAGTAACCAAAACCGGATGGTACTGGCATAAAAACACACATAGACTAATAGAACAGAATGGAAAACCCAGAAACAAATCCAGACACCTACAGTGAACTCGTTTTTGACAAAGGTGCTAAGAACATATACTGGGGAAAGGAAAAGACAGTCTCTTCAATAAATGGTGCTGGAAAAACTGGGTGTCCATATATAGAAGAATGAAACTAGATCCCTACTCTCTCTTGCCATATACAAAAATCAAATCAAAATGAATTAAAGTCTTAAGTTTAAGACCTCAAACCATGAAACTACTATGAGAAAACATGGGGGGGAAATTCCAGGACATTGGTGTGGGCAAAGATTTATTGAACAGTACCCTACAAGCACAGGCAACCAAAGCAAAAGGGGACAAATGAGATTACATCAAGTTCAAAAGTCTCTGCACAGCAAAAGATAAAATCAACAAAGTGAAGATACAACTCACAGAATGGGAGAAAATGTTTGCAAACTACCCCCTGACAATATATAACCAGAACATATAAGGAGCTCAAACAATTATATCCAAAAAAAATCTAATAATCCGATCAAAAGATGGGCAAAATAGTTCAATAGACATATCTCAAAAGAAGACATGCAAATGACAAACAGGCATATGAAAGGTGCTCAACATCACTGATCATCAGAGAAATGTAAATCAAAACTATAATGAGATATCATCTCACCCCAGTTAAAATGGCTTATATCCAAAAGACAGGCAATAACAAATGCTGGCGAGGACATGGAGAAAAGGGAACCTTGTACACTGTTAGCAGGAATGTAAGTTAGTACAACCACTATGGTGAACAGTTTAGAAGTTCCTCAAAAAACTAAAAATTAAGCTACCATACCATCTAGAAATTCTTCTACTGCATATATACCTCAAAGAAAAGCAATCTGTATATTGAAGAGATATCTGCACTCCTATGTTTGTTGCAGCATTGTTTATAATAGCTAAGATTTGGGAGCAACCTAAGTGTCCATCAACTGATGAATGGATAAAGTAAATGGGGTACTTACACACAATGGAGTACTATTTAGACATAAAAAAGAATGAGATCCAGTCATTTACCACAACATGAGTGGAACTGAAGGTCATTATGTTAAGCGAAATAAGACAGGCACAGAAAGACAAATATCACACATTTTTACTTGGTGGGATCTAAGAATAAAAAACCATTGAATTTGTGGACATAGAGAGTAGAAGGGTGTTTACCAGAGGCTGTGAAGGGTAGCGGGAAATTAGTGGGGAGGTTAGGGTGGTTAATGGATACAAAAAAAAAAAAGAAAATAGAATACGACCTACTATTTGCTAGCACAGCAGGATAACTACAGTTAATAATAACTGAACATTTTTAAATAACTTAGAGTGTAATTGGATTGTTTGTAACTTAATGGATAAATGCTTGAGGGGATGGATACCCCATTCTTCATGGTGTGCTTATTTCATATTGCATGCTTATATCAAAACATCTCATATACCTTATAAATATGTATAACTATACCCACATAAATTAAAAATAAAATAATTAAAAGAGAAAGCCATAGGTTTGACTACATAAAAATTTAATAATTTTTGAATGGAAAAAAAATCCTTGGAGAAAATAACCTAGAAAAAACTATTAGCAGCAACTATTTCAGAGACATTGCATCTTCATGGTCAAAGAATTCATATAAGTTGATACCTAGAATGCTGAAATCCTAATAGAAAAGTGGACCAAGTACAGATTAGAAGACTCAAAAGATAATTTTTTAACATATTAAAAAGTTCAATTTAACTAGGAATCACAGATATGTATCCAGGAACACACCAATCATTTAAATAAAGTTGTTGAGATTTTGTTGAATATCCTTCCAGTCTGTTATCTATCCTGTCTATACCTATTGCTTGATATATCCATCTATATAGTTTCTTTGTATGTTACTCTTCATCCATTTAGCTATCCATCTATTTACATATTTTTTTGAAAAGTGATCATAATG
Source organism: Macaca fascicularis (assembly GCF_037993035.2). NCBI lineage: Eukaryota > Metazoa > Chordata > Mammalia > Primates > Cercopithecidae > Macaca > Macaca fascicularis. Next base: position 64,151,460 of record NC_088387.1, read on the forward strand.
TATACTTCTTATTTTTTCTGTTTAACATATTTTGAACTTCTTTTCATATCATTGTACATTCTTATGTTCAATCTTTGCATCTTGTTACACTGTATGGATGTACTGTAGCTTATTGAAATGAGCTGTCTTACTTGGCACTTACGTTGCTTACAGTTTTCTAATAGTTACATATTGAGCATCATCACACTGATCAGATTATTTTCTTTTTTTTTTTTTTTTTTTTTTTAGTAGAGACGGCGTTTCACTGTGTTAGCCAGGATGGTCTCGATCTCCTGACCTCGTGATCTGCCCGCCTCGGCCTCCCAAAGTGCTGGGATTACAGGCGTGAGCCACCGCGCCCGGCCAAGATTATTTTCTAAAGGTAAATTTGGAAAGGTTGGATTTGCTTTTTCAAAAAGTATGCACATGTTTCAGGCTTCTGCTGCCTGTTGCTAAATTGTTCACCTTTCTACCAGTAATGCATCAGAGTAAGCATTCTCAAATTCTTCTAAACACTGGCTAATATAGTCAGAATTTTATGTCAGTCAAAATGATTGGCAACATCTTATTCTTTAACTTTGCTTTTTTTGATTATTAAAGTGACAAACATATTATTTTGTGGTTTTTGGTAATTTTTTGATGAAATTCCTAATCATATCCTTTCCCCCAATTTTTCCTTTGATATAATAGTCTTTTCATTATTTATAAAGGTTACATTCATATTTAGGTAAATATGCCTTTGAATTATGTAGATTTTTTAATAGAGAGAAATTTTTAAAAATCTTTAATTAACCTACTAGCTTTGTGCTTCATGGTTTCTACTTTCAGTGTTATAATTATAAACCCCTACTGGAAACCAAGATTATATTAAGTAGAATGAGAATATTTTGATTCATCTGTTCCATTTTCCTTCAGGTTTATAGTTGGATCTTTCATTATAGAATGTATGATCAATGGGATTTTTTAACATAGAGCCTTAGAGGAAAACTCAGGACCACCTGGTTTTTAATTAAAACGAATTCTTTCAGAAGATTATATTGTGAATGTAGCTTCCCAGTGACTTCCTTCTTAGTGTTCAAATTGGCCTCACTGGAAGGACTGAACTGTATTAAGATCTTATGGATGTTAGCATAATTATTTTTAATGTTAATGTTTTTATATACAGTGACTGAGTTATTCTCTATTTGAGTAACAATATAATACTTTAGTAACTCATCTGAGTTTTGTGAGGAAATTTTATTACTCAACATTCATATCTTAGAAGGTCAAATTATTCTAGAAGATACTGCTTTGATTTTAGAGGAACAGGTTTATTGATCTGGTGAGAAAATCACTGGGGAGTGAATCCCAAGCATTCACTAAATTAGTAAATAAATTTAAACATGATAACTCCTATGGATTGAAACGTGATCCTTGTTTTGAAGGAACTGAAAGGTAAAGTAATCAATAGGTTTATGAGAAGATATATCAAGATGCCTGGCTTGGCTTTTTCTAAACTACATAACTCTTCCTACTCTATTCTACTGGTATTGAGTACATTATTAGTCCCATGTGTTTGCACTGGAAAGAGAGTGAGTATCAATGCTCTATCACCAAGGACAGTATGTTTTAATCACTTGGATCTTCTTAATAAAAAATACAGATTTTGAATTTGTAGGCTTTGACTGGACTTGAGATTCTTCATTCCTATTCAGTCTCCAGAAAAAAAACCACTGTGCTGGTTCATAGACTCCTCTTTGAGTAGAAAGTGTGGAGAACTCTTGTATTGACATTTCTAGTTCTCTATAAATAAAGTAATAGGTAAAACACATGAAATAGTAAAATTGCAATACAGTAAAAACATTAAACGTCTTATAAGTATCAAGTAAATTAAATACTTTTCTCCTGTTAATGTTTCTTTAGTTACAGAGAGACCCAAGCTGAGAACCTAGAAGGGTAGAAGGAAAATGTATTTTTCCTCTTTTATTATGAAAGGTAGGATCCTTTAATAATTGGAAGTTAATGGTGTATAGGATACCTGTGTAGGTGTCTGAATCTAGAGAAACAAGGATAGTGCCTCTCATCTTTGTGTTTCATCTTCTGCCATAGGCATTGCCAGGAGTTATATTTGGAGAGAAGCAGAAAACACTATTTGGATTAGTGTTTAGCGGCTAGTTCAGACTTCAACAAAAAAGGCTGATCTCATTTCTGCCCAGTTTGGGGGCACACACACACGCGTGTGTGTATGTATATATATATATATGATATAAAATGTTGAACTATTTTGAAATATAGTTGAGTACTACTGTATTATAATAGTGGTTATTTTTTCTTCAAACTAGTAAATGTCAAATGATTTCAACGTAGAAGTTGATCAACATGTCTAAAAAGAACAGCTATCCATAGTCAATATTTTAAGCATTTATTCTTTTAGACTATCAGCTGGGAAGGTAACATCCTTCTGGATATTTTTGTCATATTTGGGTATTTTTGGCTCTCCATGAAGATGAATAGTTTCTATTTTTAATGGTCTTTGATAGTAGAGTAAAACTCTATTATAAATTTTGGATATTTCCTTATGTTTTATAAGTTATAACTAAAATTTCTGAAAGGCCCAAGCAAGGTTAATGACCAAACTAATAAAGCAGGCTCCATGGGATGCCTCCCCTCTTATAAAGATACTTAGTGCTAAATTTATAAAGTTCTAATTTGTGGAGTACCAACAAGAGTCATTTTCAAGTGAGTAAGCTTTTTAATCTCAATTTTGCCATCTGAGAATCACTTAAGAATTGCCCAGTTCAAGGGTATACATTATAGCCAATCCCAAGTAATTTCTACTCATTTTCCAATACACAGTGTTATGTTCTTTGAAAAATGTAATACAATCTGTATGATACCATGTGAGTTTCAGTGTAAACTTTATCACTAATGAGATATTATTGAAGGGTTTCTTGGATTGTGAGCCCTTGAGAGGCAGCTGGAGAGATGGATATATCCTCTCACTTTCTGTGTTTTCCTAGAAATTGATGTACAGTGTAGAGAGTCAGTATGTCTGTGTATTTCAGAGACATTCTCATAATGCTTATTTTATTTCCCAAGACATTATTCTTATGATTAGAGTTTTGTTGTTTCTGTTGTTCGTGTAGCAGTGGGAGTTCATCATTACTTATTTAGACAATGTATAGATTGATTTTTTTCTCTTTATTTTTTGGGCACCTAAACATTTCATATGTCTCACCAGTTGCATGTATTCATAAAATGTCTTCATCATATTGTGATTCTGTTCATCGCTTAAATGGATCCAGTAAAAAAAAAATTATGATGGTATAGAGAGAGCATGGGTTGGCAAACTGAAGTCCATAGGCCAAATCTGACTCACTGCCTTTTTTTCATAAATAAAATATTTCTACCTGTTTTTTTGGAACATAGCTATGCACATTCATTTAAGTATTTTATGTGGCTGCTTTTGAATTACAAAGGCAGAGTTGAATAGCTGGGATAGAGACCATGCGAATTGTAAAACTTAAAATATTTGCCATCTAGCCCTTAAACCCATGATGTTAAGGGATGATCTAGAGAAGCTGATTATTGGGTCATCTACTTCTTCGCACAAAATTCATTCAATATTCATCCAGCAATATCAGGTAAACCAATGGGGGATTTATAAGATAAAACAATGGAAAGGAAAAATAATCTTGACTTCCCTTCTGATAATATGCAGAATAGATACCCTGAACCACACTCCCGTAAAAATGATTAAAGATAAAATAAAACTTTAAAATTGCATAGCAGAGTTAGCAAGAAATTTTGGCTTCCTCCTACTCCAGCAATAAACTGAAGATGGGAATAGGTGAAAATAAGCTAGTACTCAAGTTGGCTTTTGCCTAGGAGGCTTTTGCCTGACTCCAGTGAAGTTGATCTTTGATTTTGATGTCTCGGCGGGGTACACAAGACTTGAAACAAATCTACTGCTTACATAAGATGTAAGATCTTTTGGGAGACTGTTACATGACTCTGGTACCCCAAAAGGCTACACTTTTAGCTTAAGAATGAACTAGAAATAAACTTCCATAAACAGGATAAATTTCTTATACAAAACTTTGGTGGTAGGTAGAAAGGGGTGGGAAACATCTTTGAAATTTTATAATACAAGCTGGCCTTGTTTGGACCCAAATTAAAACATCTCTGTGGAAACAAAAACCAAACAAATAGAAAAATGTCATGTAAAGAATTTATTTTAAAATGGTATCTCATCTGTAATGGTCTGGAAGTAAATAGAAATCCACTTTATAAGAAATTACTTTCAATTCAGGCTTCATCGAATTCCTAAAGATAAAGTTACAAGGGAAGGGAGTGCATAATCAAAAAAATAAAACTTCCACATACAAACAAGGAGATAAATCACCATGAATGAGAACCAGCAAAAGTAATAGCAATAATAAGCAGTAGAAATTTAACAAAATAAATGTATGCAATCATAAAATGAGACTAATATGTCAAAAGAATTTAAAGGTTGGTAGAAAAATATAAATAAGCACTATCAAATAATCGGATTTGAAAAATCTAAATTTAACAATAAAATCACTATTTAAAAATAAAGAATTTGTTAAGTAGCAAACAATACAGAGGCTAAGAGTATGAGGGAACTGGAATATCTGAAGAAATAATTCAGAAGGACAAAAGGATAGAAAATATAGATGAAGACAAGTGGATAGACACGTAATAATGGAAAAAACCTCACATATTTCTAACTGGACCCTCAGAAGGCAAGGTTAGAATGTCAAAAAGTCACTATTTAGAGAAATAATGGGGAAGGATTTGCAAAATTGATGGAAATTTTTTAACTTTTAATTAAGATACAGAAGTCTCAAAGGATACATAAAAATAAACCCAAATCTTGAAGCTTCGTAATGAATCTGCAGAACACAAAAATACAGAAAAGATCTAAAAAGCTACTCAGTGAATAAACATTACACACAGAGAAATGATGATTACACTTACAGATGACATTTCAATAATAGTAATAGAAGGTAGAGGAAAGTGTGGAATTGTATCTGCATATTGAAAATATTTGTCTTCTTGGAATTATACATCCAGAAAACTGTCCACTCAGAATGAAGTAATATGAAGAAAATTTATGACAAACATGTGCTGAGAGAATTAACTACCCAAACACTCTTACAAAAAAGAATTTTAAAAGGAGTGCTTCAGGAGGAAGAGCAATCCCATTTTGAAAGTCTAAGATTTAAAAAAATGTTAAGTGTGTAGAATTCTAATTTGAGGGAATAATTAACCAATATACTGCCCCAAAATAATATTTGGAGGAAGCAATTAGAGTTGAAGGGTTTCAAGTTTCTTGTACAGTTTGGAAAAATTTTTAAAAGATTGGTTATCTTCAGGTTTTAATTTAAGTATGTTTATTAAAATTTCTTTTCTTTTTTTTTGAGACAGGGTCTCCCTCTGCCACCTAGGCTGCAGTGCAGTGGCCTGATCACAGATAATTGCAGCCTCCACCTCACAGGCTCAAGCGATCCTTCCACCTCAGCGTCCCAAATAACTGGGACTGCAGGCACACACCATCACACTGGGCTAATTTCTGTACTTTTTGTACAGATGTGGTTTTGCCATGTTGCGCAGCCTAGTCTCAAACTCTTGGGCTCAAGTGATCCTCCCACGTTGGCCTCCCAAAGTGTTGGATTTACAAACATGAGCCACTGTGCCTGGCCTTTGCTTATTAAAATGTCTAAAGAACTACTAAAAGATAAAATGTGTATCTAGCTCTCAGGTTATTAGAAGGAAAATTGTGGTGAGGAAAAACATCAGTATCAAAGTCATTGAAGTAGGTAATAAAAGAATGGAAAAAATATGATAATGTGATAAATAGAAAGTACAACTAATTAAATGAATTAAAGTTTTCACTTAAAATACGAAATGGCTTAAACTTTCTGTTTAGAAGCTAGGATACATTAAAAAAAAAAAAATTCAACCTAAAAGAAACGAACGCAGCTGGGCACGGTGGCTCACGCCTGTAATCCCAGCACTTGGGGAGGCAGAGGCAGATGGATCACGAGGTCAGGAGATCGAGACCATCCTGGCTAACACAGTGAAACTCCGTCTCTACTAAAAATACAAAAAATTCGCCAGGCGTCGTGACAGGCGCCTGTAGTCCCAGCTACTCAGGAGGCTGTGGCAGGAGAATGGCGTGAACCTGGGAGGCGGAGCTTGCAGTGAGCTGAGATCCCGCCACTGCACTTCAGCCTGGGGGACAGAGAGCCTGCCTCAAAAAAAAAAAAAACACAGGAATTCATAGAATGCATAAATAGAATACATAAAAACTTAAGTAGTAAAAAAATGTACCAGGCAAACATTAACCAACAAAATCTGGGATAGGCATATTTTGTACAAGATAAGATAGATCTTAAGGCAGTGTAAAAATAATTTTATTTTTTTGAGACAGAGTCTCACTCTGTTGCCCAGGCTGGAGTACAGTGGTGCAATCTCAACTCACTGCAACCTCTGCCTCCTGGGTTCAAGCTATTCTCTTGCCTCAGCCCCCGAGTAGCTGGGACTATAGGTGTGCACCACCACGCCCCACTAATTTTTTGTATTTTTAGTAGAGATGGGGTTTCACCATGTTGGCCAGGTTGGTCTCGAACTCCTGACCTTGGGTAATCCACCCACCTTGGCCTCTCAAAGTGCTGGAATTACAGGCATGAGCCACCAAGCCCGGCCAAAAAAAGATACTTTAGATATAAAGTGGCCCAAAACATAGGAAAATTTCAATTAATCAAGATATAAAAGTTCTAAACTTTATGTACTTAAAACTACAGCTTCAAAATATGTAAAGCCCAAATTGATAAAACTACAAAAAAAAAAAAATGGCAGGTGTAATAGATCTGAAAATATGTCTCTAAGAATTTACAGATCAGGAGGAATTGAACAACATAATGTAGGCAAATTTTCTGGAAGAGATGTATAGGGAATACTATCCCCAATGACCATAAGAGATACAGAAAATTAGCCAAATTTGATCAAATCTTAATTAGAAAAAGAGAATAAGTTCAAAGATAATAGGAGAAAGGAAATAACACACATAAACGTCTAATTAATACAATAATACTAAAAGAAGAAAATGAGTGTTAAAAAAAGATCAAAGCTGATTCATTAAAAAGACTGGCAAGAGAGTTCAAAAACCCAAAAGAAGACAAAATAAATAGTATTAAGAATGAATCAAAAATGAAAAGGTTCAGCAGGGTTTAAAGTGATTTGAAAAGGGCATTATGAACACCTTTATGCTGCCAAAGTTGAAACCATGTGAAATGTCAAATTCCTAACATAAATTACCAAAACAGAGTTAAAAGAAACAGAACAATTCAATGTCCATATCCATTAAATATTTGAATCAGTAATCTTCTCTTCCAATATCACCACTGCCACACAATTTTGTTGCGATCTTTTACTAAAACTTTAAGGAACTGAAAATTCCAATCTTATAAAATTATTTTGGAAGAGAGAAACTTGAAGTCTACCTTCCAACTTATTTTTTGAGACAGTGTAATAAATAATTAAAGCCTGATTTCTTAGATTTAAAAAGTTAAAGTATTAACAGAATAAATCTGGGAATGTATAAACATCATATCAAAACTATGTAGCTTAAAAAAATGGGAATATAAGGTGGCACAGCATTAGAAAACAATTATTTTGTAGATCCAGAAAAATTAATTGATAAAATTCAATAATAATAATTAAAATTTTAGCAAAGCAGGTAGAAAAAAATTCTTAACCAGGTAAGTGTTCTAAAACAAATAGTATGATAATAAATGGTGAAATATTGAAAGTTTTATCTTTTTCAATGTGGACTTGGATAATGTGGTTTTAAAATGTATATGGAAAAGCAAGAAAAGCCAAGACACTCCTGTACAACAGTAAGGATGGAGGACATGCCCTACCAAATATAAATTCTTACTATAAAGTTAGAATGGTTAAGATTTACATTGTTCGGGTTTAGACAAATAGGCCAGTGGGAACAGAAGAGAAAGCCCAGAAACAGACCAACACTTTTGTTAAGATCCCATGACATGTCAGTTAGAGAAAGTATTGAGTACAAATAAGGTGTGCTGAGACAGGTCCATGTCAATATGCGGAAAAAAAATAACCTAACTTTCCTCACTCTTTATGTCACAACATATACAAAAATCAGTTCCATGTATTAAAAACCTATTAAAATGTGAAGTTTCTAAAATTTTGGAAGACAATATAGGAGAATATATTTTTGTCTTGAGGTTAAAAAGTTTTAAATAAAAACAATTAGACAACAAAGGCAAATTTGACTTCACAAAAATGTATCTGTTTCAATAGATATCATAAAGTGAAAATAGACCACAAATGGGAAGAACATGTTAGCTATATATATGTGAATGTGCATGCAAATATATACATACACACATGCATTGACAAAGTATTAGAATCTATAATGTACAAAGATATTGTACAAATTTATATGTAAAAGACAAACTTTGCATTTCACATTAAAAGATGCATGATTACGAAGTGAACAAAAAATGTTTGGCTGCATTATTAGCTGTAATAAAATACAAATTGAAATTATAATAAAATACCATTTACAGTTAACAGACTGGTAGAAGTTAAAAGTCTCTAATATCTTGTGCTGGTAGAAATGTAGAAGAATAGGAACTCTCATACAATGTATTTAGAAATGAAAATAGAACCCCTTTAGAAACCATTCTGTATCATATAATCAAGTGGAACATATAGATGCCCTACAATCCAGCAGAATTTATCCAATAAAAATGCTTTACAAGTGTACTTGTAGATATGAAAAATAACATGTATAAATGTTTTGTTTATAGTAGCAAGAGAAGTGGAAAATATCCCAAATGTCCATTGTCAGCAGAATGAATAAGTGAATTTTGAGGTATTCATGAAATGCAATATTATAACACAATATGAATGGACTTGCTACAACTATATATATTATGAAGTCTAAACAGCATAATGAGTGAACAAACCAAGGCATAGATTATGTTCAATATGATTCCATTTATTAAAAAAAACCATGCAAAATCAAACAAAATATTACTAAGATAATAAGGCATAACATGGACTAAACTCAGGATCACGGTTACCTCTAAGTGTGGGGTGCTGATGAGGATGTGATCAGAGAGGTGGCTTCAAAAGTAGCAAAAATGTTATTTAAAAAACTGGATGGGGACTGTGTGGCTATTTGTTTTATTGCTATTTTTGTTCACATATTATTCATATGTTATAAATATTCCTCAGTGTATGTTTATTTAAAAAATATCCACATAGTTGATGTGAGAAGATTCTTTCAGTAATTCCAGTTATAGTCTATCCTGCTTTATGTGTGCCTCTATAATGTTAATTAGCTCTTATACCATTGTAAATATGGGAATGATACCTGTTTAGATGGAAATCATGTGGGTTCATATTGCAATTCATATTTTGTAATCGCATTTAGACTCAAAGTAAAGCCAACACAGCAGAACATGCAAAACACAGAGAAATAGCCTATTGACTGCAAGTTATTTTACTGGTTCAATTTAACCATATCCTCTGTTTTGGATGATCTAATTGAGCAGTTTTCCCAGTGCGTGTTTTGTTCTTTTTTATGTAATTCAGCAGCTTCAGCTTTTCCTACACCCTCTTCCATCAAACCACTTTTACTCATTATTTAAAAGTAAAGTCTCATATTGACTATAGTATTTCTTTACTTATTAGTCACTTAACATGTCTTTTAAACTGTGAAAATATTTAAAATTACAATGATTTTATTGTGAGCTCAACTTATAAGTTTCATAGATTATAATTAGTGCCCCCAATACTTTTTTCCTTAAAATCTTAAAATTCTCCCTTAAAATTAATTTTTATTTTTATTATCTAATTTTGTAGAACTTGAGGGTTTTTTCAGAATGCGTATATTACATTTTTACAGAAATTCCTATGTCTTCATCAGTTTTGATTAGATTTAGCCTTATATATAAAATTACTAAAAAATGTACCACTTGCCTACCAAATGTACAAGCCAGTGATCCAATACTAGGTACTAAGGGAAATGCACACGGACAACTAATATAATTGTGATCATAAGTGATATAAAGCCTGCCTATAAAATAAAGATTAAATTATGAACAATCAAGTCCTGCAGAGTCTTGACCTAATCTAACTTTCCAGTCTGTCCTTCCTGTGTTTGTCTTCCAGTTGCTCTCCCCTTCAGCCATGTGGACTTATTATCTGTTCTTCACACACACACTGTGAGCCTTGGAGGAGATAAGCAAATTGAAGAGCTTTTACCTTGCCAATCCTTCCTTCATTGTGCTGACAGTGTTAATTTCCTGCAATATTAATCATATCACACAAAATTCACATCTCCCATTTAAAACCTTTAATGGTTCCACACAGCCTACAAAATTAAGTACATATTCATTGCATAGTTCCCATAGATCCTTTAGTATACAGTCCTGTCATTTAATGTTTTCTCCTCACTGACCCTATGCTTTAGTAACCCTCAATAGTCATAATTCCTTAGGTGTATCAGATACTTTGATGGGTTCACACCTTGTCTTGGTTTGTAATGCTATAACTGTGCATTGCCTCTTTTTGTTCACTTCTGTATTCATTTGAGTATTTACTCAATCATCATGGTGCAGATAGAAGGCCACATATTACATGTGGCTGCTTACTAGACAGAGTAAACATTTGTAGAATAAATGAGCTTTGTTCACATGCCTCCTTATCATATAATCTTGTGCATGTGTGTTTATTGTTAGTATTTATTTGTGTGGTTTGCCAGCACATCTGAAATTTTCAGTTCTAGATTTTCTACTCATTTCATATTTTTGGGAAAGTAGCTTATTTTCTTTGAGCCACAGTTTCTTCCTCTATAAAACAGTGACAAAAATTTGACCTAAATCACAGAGATTTGGGGACAAAGCCAGTACTTTATTAATTACTAAGTGCTATCCATGTGTTAGATTAACTGTAATAGTTTAAAAAGTTCTCAAAATGTTGAAGTTGAAATTGTTGAAACATTTCAGTTCAGACT